>NC_139623.1:105477688-105582688 GCF_964638095.1 Poromitra crassiceps
TTGCCGGAGCACGAGGGGCAGTGGAGGGGTTTGAACAGGCTCGCCCGGCAGTCGGACGCGGTGCTGTTTGAGGATGAGGTGTTGGAGGTGGAGGCCGTGGAGAGACACCCGCCCAGAGTTTTCAGGCCCATGGCTTTTTCTCCCCTGTTGTTCACCGCTCCCACATTGTGAACGCAGGAGAACGACGAGGACGGACTTCCTCCGCCGCCCTGGCAGCTGGCGGAACGCCCCCTACACCCTCGGCATCTCACCAGCTTCCAGCAGCCACAGCGTGTGAAGTCTATGGTGCAGGTGTGGTCTGGGCTGGGGAAGCCTCCGGCGTGGGTGGAGCAGGGCGAGAGGGGCAGACCGCGGAGGATGTGAGGCCGGTGGTCCCTGCCGCGGGACGGGCGAGGCTGGCTGAGCTGCTGGAATGGGGCCGGGGCCGGGGCACGTGCGGGGTGGGGCGAGGGGTAGCTGGAGTTTAGGATGGCAGCATGAGGCACAGGGACTGAGCTGTGGCGGTAGGACTGGCTGTGAGGAGGAGGATGGTTTTGAGCACAGAGGACCTCCTGCTGGCTTTTGTGCAGGCAGTCCTTCTCCTTGTGCTGCTGCGGGTGGGCGGGGACAAACTGTAGGAGTCCCGCGGGGGAAGTGGACAGCTGAGCTCTCTGTGCGTCGTGCTCGGCTCCACCCGGCCTCCCTGCGGTGCCAGTTCTTCTCTCACCTTGTCCCGGGTCCAAATGCAAAGAGACGCGCTTCCCTCTGCCACCTTTGACACTTCCGCCGTGCCTCAACGAGTTGTTGCCGAAGCCTCCTACTTTGACCCCTTTGTCCACTGACAGCTGGATGTCAATTGTGTGCGTGTGAGAGGGCAGCCGCGGCCCGAGAGTCACTGTGCCGTTGCTGTGGCAGTGGCTAAGGACATGTCTGGCAGCCGGCTCGCCCTTCAACTGCTGCGGGCGGGAGGATCGGCGCTTACATTCCAGACTCAGAGAGTTACAGGAGGGGGAATAGAAGGGGTGGGACTGGGAGGGGTGGAGGTGAGGAGGGTGAGTAACGTGTCCATTTGAGGAGGTTGATATGTGATTGTGGGGCTGTGCGATGGCTTGTGGGGAGCCCCCGTACAAGGCAGAGTTTTTAGGGCGCTGAATAACCACTATGCGCTCGTCAAGCGGGAGGGGAGGCATCTGGCTCTATGCAAAGCTGTGCAGTGAAGAGGGAGAAAGAGACAGAAAGAAAGAAGTCAGGTCATTCTTATATGGCAATTTTATGTATGATGATGTCACAAACATGATAGTGGGGCACACACTTTACATTCCATTATTTCAAACACATACTGAATATTGCTTTACAATTATAAAATATTTACATAATACAGTGCAAACCCATAGTTATGAGCACTGATATATATATATATATATATATATATATATATATATATATATATATATATATATATATATATATATATATATATATATATTATACCATGGTCTGGGTGAATACCATTTGAGCTCTATACCACCGTTAAGGGTTAATATGGCACTTTTATAAGTTTAGACAATTTTTTTGTCGATCAGTAACTATTTAGATTACCCCTGTGTGCTCAGTTTATCAAAAATAATGGCTATTTAGAAATCAGTCGTTTTCGGAGATGGGGCTCTATTCTACCCCTGGCCTTAGGCGCTAAACTGGCCTTAAACGCAAAAAAACACGCTTTATGCCTGCCTACCGCTGACTCAGGGAGATAGCGTCATGTTTTTACGCCCCGAAATGCGATTTACGCTGAAGAATTTAAGTTAATTTTGCGGTTAACGCTTTTCAAAACTTATTCAGTGCACGGGGATGCACCCACGGCACGTTGTGTGCCTCCCTCCCCTACCAAACGCCACACACAGACACACATTTGCATCTCTCCCAGCATGCATTGGGGCTTAATAAATTTTGACAAGAAAAAGCAACCAAATCAGCCTAAGTAGGCTAAGTGGTAGATAGAAATAATATGTATGTTAACACAACATGCAATTCTAGAACATTTAAATATTGGACAAAATAAAACATAAAAATCAAAACACAACCCTATGTCAAACATACATGTATTCCAGGTCGTATATATATCTGTCGCAAATACAATGTGTTATAGTCGAGTTTGATGGTTGTACTGTGATGTCCGCTCCAACAAGACTTAGCTTACCTGACACGTACTTTTTCAATAAAAACACATTTATGCCATGACTTTACATAATGTATATTTATGTCGCATCATTTAGCCTGTGATGTGATGTGCAGGAGCAGCAGGTAGCCTACAACTAAAACTAAGCCTGCCCTGAATGAGCCGAGTGGGGGTGCTTGTTCACTATTGTGAAAGTTATGTGTTTACAACATATAAAGCTCATGGAAGTGGATGGATGGTATCAGGAATGTCACAGATAGTTAACATTCTATATTGTACAGGGAGACCATCAGCCCTGCTGAACAGATCTGTATTTGCCTGTAGGTTGAATCATTTTATTCAGGCTATGATATGTGATGCGCTGAGATATCCAAATTGGCATGAAGAGATGACAGCATGCAGCCGCAACCGGACTGGATCAAGTCGCTCCGTGGATCGGAGCTTGGAAGGGAAGAATGTGATTGGTTTACTGCAGATCACCAATCCATAGTTGTGAATAATTCTACGCTTAAAAAGGCATGGTTAAATGGTTAGCGGCACGCAATCTGGCTTTAGCGTCAAGGAAAAATTTGGCAATGCGCGTGACCACGCCCACTAATAGCGCTGCGCCCAGCCATAAACGCAAATTTAAGGCCAGGGGGAGAATAGAGCCCCTGGTGTTGTCAGCTGACAGAAGCCGGCT
The DNA here is from genome assembly GCF_964638095.1 of Poromitra crassiceps. Lineage (NCBI taxonomy): Eukaryota > Metazoa > Chordata > Actinopteri > Beryciformes > Melamphaidae > Poromitra > Poromitra crassiceps. Next base: position 105,480,526 of record NC_139623.1, read on the forward strand.
CTCAGCTGTCAAACTGTCAAACCCTCTGTTTACAACTTTTGCAGCAAGCCAGCCAGACGCTTTGCAAGAGCGCGCGCTACCTGTATCACTGATACAAGTCGAAGAGGAAAAAGATGAGATCAACAAAAAGAAAACAATGAAATGGACAGTTAACAGCAACACACTGAGAGACTTTCTTGTACAAAACATACCTGGACTCCAACATAGAACGCTTCAGATGGTTTTGTCTCCTCTGAGCGTGGCACGCGCCACTTACGTCTTATAAGACCCACAGACATTAACGTAATTCCCTGGAATGCGAGTTTAACGAGCCAGTTACATGGCTTGCATTCTTAGACATATTTTGTATGTTACATACAATTGGCCAAATTATTAGTTAGCTTATGGTCTAGAAATTCTGCCAGGTGCAGGCACTAAAGCAGCCATTTTCTCCAATGATAATCTTGAGCAGCTGAGGGGACTATTTTGTTTCGCCCGTTCTCAACTCATATCTAAGGTTATGAAAACTAGATTTTGATTACAAAACGCATGGAAATATAAATGGTCTTGTTTTGTTTCTTTGGCAAGTGACCATGGTACTGTAGACAACAACAATGGGTTCTTGTGTTTTGCATATGTCTGTAAGTCATCCTTAAGGTGTCTTCTGCATATCAAAAACATACAAAGAACATATTGTACAAAACCAAAAGACCAACAATGTTGCATCTCAGTTTGGTTAACATGTCACACATAATTCCTTTCACATTTGCTCCAAATGACTAGTCTCTCAAGCCAGACTGTCTCTTCTACAGTCTGCAAATGCACCATATACAGTCTGTACTAGTTCACGCCCACAGAGCATGGTCAAAGGAAGTTGGCGAAAAAACACGCTTCAGACCGGAGGAAGATCAAACCGATGCAGGTGATTGGGGAAATATATATTTCTCCAATCACAGTTTAGGATTCATTTTAAATAGAAACAGGCCCTGCCCTCTATCCCTATCACAGCCAACCCTCTCTTCGTTGCCTCTCTCTGGGATACAACTTACAAGGCTTGGTCAAGGAAAGGGTTAACTTGTGTCAAAGATTTATTTAAAGATGGCATCTTTGTTTCCTTCCAGAGGTTAAAGAGGGATTATGACATTCCAGAAACACATCTTTTTAAATATCTTCAGGTCCGTAGCTTTGTCAAAAAACACTTTCCCTGCTTCCCATCTTCTCCACCTGATAGCTGGATAGAAGAGTGTATACTTTTCGATCCACTAGGCAGAGGCCTTATATCCAGATTATATAGTATTAATCAAATCGTAGCTTTGCCCACCCTTGATCATCTGAAGGAGTTATAGGAGCAAGATTTCACAAATGAAATCTCAGACTTTACCTGGCAGTCAGGGATAGGGATGATTCACTCAACATCCATTTGCATCCGACATGGATTATTGCAATTCAAAGTGTTACACAGACTTCATTTATCGAAAAGTAGGCTTGCCAGGATGTACCCCAGCTTGGACCCGACATGTTCTAGGTGTAAACGGGCCCCAGCCACTCTATATCACATGTTCTGGTCATGCTCGTCTCTGACCAGGAAGGACATTGGATCCAGACCCTGCCATTGCCATTTTTGGAGTATCACCTGATGGAGTTACAGTCTCTGGTGCTCTAGCTCAGGGGTTCCCAACCTTTTTTGTGCCAAGGACCGGTAGATAGATGGAAAAAAAAGTCGCGGACCGGTTGTCAAATTTAATAATAATATATATACAGTATATATATATATATATATATATATATATATATATATATATTTTTTTTAATAAACATAGGCTATAATATTATAGGCTGTGTGGTAGTTGAAACATAGTTTCAAGTTGTACCGGTACCGGTCCGTGGCCCGGTGGTTGGGAACCACTGCTCTAGCTGGTGGCTTTAGCTTTCTCATCGCTTCTGGCCCGACGACTAATTTTAATGAGCTGGAAATCAGCTGCCCCTCCATCTCATGCATGTTGGGTCAGAGATGTTATGGCACATCTCAAATTGGAGAAAGTGAAATACACTATACGTGGTTCGACTCAGAAATATCTTAGAGTGTGGGGTCCGTTTCTGGATTACTTTGATCAAAAATACCTCTCTCCTCCCAATACTGCCTAATTGAGATTCAGAGATTCAAGTGTTGGCTTTTGCCACAAGTGATTGCCGGAAAACATATCCTCAGCACTTAGCATATCCCTTGCAAATTGTATTGTAATTGTTTGTAGTATTTATTTATTTTTATTTTTTTTTAGTCTTGGGTGTCTGATTTTATTTTATTTTATTTTATTTTATTCGGCAATTGAAAAGCAATACAAAATACATCATAGCTTTAAAAATTGACAAGGATAAGCACAATAAAGTCTCAGACTTGTTTCCATTGTGGTCCTTGATCTTGTGGCAGAGAAGAAGAAGAAGATGGCGGCAGTCTGAATGGCTAGGCCGTCACGGACAGTAAAAACTGACCAATAATTAATAATTACAATTACAAACGATAGATATGCACATATTTCGATGAAAAACACTAGTAAAAAGCAAGGAAATTCAGCAACAATGACAGCGACAACTCGGCTGCAATAACAACAACAACAATAACAACAACAGTAGGCTACTTTGCTTAGGCATTTACGTTGGCCAAAAGCCAGGTTTTGACCTTCTTTTTGAAGGAATGACGGTTCACCGTATTTTTTAAGTGCAATGGAAGTTTATTCCAGTGAACCGCTCCGCCATATTTAAAGGAATTCTTGCCCATATTTTAGTTTTGAACCTCGGCAGGCACAGGTCAGCAATGCTGGCTCTGGTGTGGTGAGTATGAGCGTCACCGCTCCTCAGGAAGTGAGTATGAGCATCACCGCTCCTCAGGAAGTGAGTATGAACGTCACAGCTCCTCAGGAAGTGAGTATGAGCGTCACCGCTCCTCAGGAAGTGAGTATGAGCGTCACCGCTCCTCAGGAAGTGAGTATGAGCGTCACCGCTCCTCAGGAAGTGAGTATGAACGTCACCGCTTCTCAGGAAGTGAGTATGAGCGTCACCGCTCCTCAGGAAGTGAGTATGAGCATCACCGCTCCTCAGGAAGTGAGTATGAGCATCACCGCTCCTCAGGAAGTGAGTATGAACGTCACCGCTTCTCAGGAAGTGAGTATCAACGTCACCGCTCCTCAGGAAGTGAGTATGAGCATCACCGCTCCTCAGGAAGTGAGTATGAACGTCACAGCTCCTCAGGAAGTGAGTATGAACGTCACCGCTCCTCAGGAAGTGAGTATGAGCGTCACCGCTCCTCAGGAAGTGAGTATGAGCGTCACCGCTCCTCAGGAAGTGAGTATGAGCGTCACCGCTCCTCAGGAAGTGAATATGAGCGTCACCGCTCCTCAGGAAGTGAGTATGAGCGTCACCGCTCCTCAGGAAGTGAGTATGAACGTCACCGCTTCTCAGGAAGTGAGTATGAGCGTCACCGCTCCTCAGGAAGTGAGTATGAGCGTCACCGCTCCTCAGGAAGTGAATTTGAGCGTCACCGCTCCTCAGGAAGTGAGTATGAGCGTCACCGCTCCTCAGGAAGTGAATATGAGCGTCACCGCTCCTCAGGAAGTGAGTATGAGCCTCACCGCTCCTCAGGAAGTGAATATGAGCATCACCGCTCCTCAGGAAGTGAGTATGAGCCTCACCGCTCCTCAGGAAGTGAATATGAGCGTCACCGCTCCTCAGGAAGTGAGTATGACCGTCACCGCTCCTCAGGAAGTGAGTATGAGCCTCACCGCTCCTCAGGAAGTGAGTATGAGCGTCACCGCTCCTCAGGAAGTGAGTATGAGCCTCACCGCTCCTCAGGAAGTGAGTATGAGCCTCACCGCTCCTCAGGAAGTGAGTATGAGCGTCACCGCTCCTCAGGAAGTGAGTATGAGCCTCACCGCTCCTCAGGAAGTGCTCCTTGAGGTACTCGGGAGCTCTGTTGTTGAGTACATTGTGCACCACCTTTAGCTGCAGTTCAACTGCAGCTAAAGCCCAATTTATGCTTCGTCTGCTGACACTTTTGAAACGGTCGCCGACAGAAATGAGGACTTGAGTCGACACTTTCAAGTGTCGGCAAGCAGTGTCTGCTACCTGGTGAAATGTCTAGTGTCGCTGACTACGTCATAGTATCGCGCAAGTCTGATTGGCTATATAGACGGCACGCGCTTCCTTGTTTTGGTTGGGGTCCACCCGCTAGTTTTCGCTCGATTGAAATGAATGAATGTGTCCCCGCTATTTTTATCAGCCTGTCCTTGATGTATGACTTCGTGAAAATCACAAAGAACGTCGTGACCAATTTCCCAGAGAGAGTTGGTGAGTTGTGTGGTTGTGTGCTGTTTATATGCGGCTGCAGCCAAGTACGTTACATCTTGCCTCCGAGGTGGTTTCACTGTGCATTTCGTTCCCTCTGCAGCTGCTTATAGGGTTCGAGTGTCGCGTGACCGTTGTACCGAGGCGAACGTCTTCTGAAGTATAAATGCAACACCATGAGCGACACTTTCTTTTTCGTCTGCGACCATGTGCTGAGCGACACTTTCTAATAAGTATAAATTAAGCTTAAGGGTGCCTGTGTCTCTTGTATTATTATTATGTTTTGTCTTATTTTGGTGCTTCATGTCTTGCTTTTCCTTATGTCTCTGTATATATGTAGTATGTTTGAAATGAAAAACCCAATAAACAAATTTGAATAATAACTCTCTCACCACAAGAGGAGCGTCATCTTATCATGGAGTCATTATGCCAAAACCAATTGTCATGCCAGTTGTGAATAAAGCTTTCTTGTTAGATTTACCCACTGGTCTCTCATGATTGAAAAAGTATATTGACAGTGTGATCATTGTGCTGTGACTTATGTTGCTGTCTGTCTGTTTTGTCACCAAGCTTGTGGAGTGTCACATAAAACTAGGCAGAAGCACAACAAAATGTAATAAATGTCAGCTAATGTCTCAGTGGGGGGGCTAAAAATGTGACAGTGCTTTCATTTTGAAGACTATTTCATGCTTGTATGATTATCTGAAATGAATGAACACCTCCTGCCCCCAGCTAATCAGTTCTGAGTGTTCAGCCAGCCCTAAGGTATCAACTCAATTAGCTGCACCCTCGGGCCAATCACAATTTAGCATTTTCCAAGGCCATGGTATAAACACCAAGTAAACATCACACACACACACACACACACAACATCTCAGCTGGAGAGAAAACCTTCTTAGCATGGCTCAGCAAACAAGAGATTAACTGATCACAGCCTATAAATATGCATTTTGTAATAAGATTACACATTTACAACAGGACTGTGTTGGGGTAAGGACACATCAAACGTCAACGTTCAGTCCCACACAACACGGATACCGACCCAGAGAAAAAACAAACCATGCTCCAGCGTCCCCATGCCTATGTCCACGTACAGAGTCTGGTGATGGTATCCTCATCTTTTTCAGCCTTGCCTGTGTGGTGGAGGGGGTGGGGGTTACATTGACCCAGTTTTGTCATGGTGGAAGTCACAATGACTCTAATCATGTTTCGCTCACGCAGTGTAAACTGTGGCCAGGCTAGTGGCCTTTTCATTCACTCAGTCGCAGCCACTAAGAGGCTCAGTTGGTGCTATAAAACACTAAAATCGATAATTGCAGTGATAGCTCTTGAAATTCCAATGCTAAATGTTTACATAATAAAATGATTACAGATTTCTACAAGCATTTCTACAATAAGAATATCCCATTTGAGAGTTAGAATCTAGAATAAAACAGGAGCCAAGCACAGTCTGTTCAACAAAGGCACATGGATTTTCTCATTACAGTATAGGGTAAAATCAGCAGAAGAAATAAAATAAAATTCTAACAAAAAAACAACACATATTACAGTTATCTGCTTTGTCCTTTCATCCGCAACTTTAGCGAGGTTTGCGTCTTCACAATTAATTTCCTGTATACTGGTAAGTATTGGAAGTGATGCTTCAATAGCAGACATCTAATGAATTCTAATGATAGAAAGCAGCTTAACAGGGCTAGCGTTACAGTATCATATGTACAGCCAAGATCACATTTGATTGAGATACATGAGGTCAATGAGTCTGGTGTGTGAGAATAGAAAAGTGTGTGTCAGGAGTTTGACGATTTCCAGCTAATCAAATGTGATGCCCCCCCCCCCCCCCCCCCCCCCCCAGTGCCCCCTGAGCACAGCCAGCTTTGTAATGGAATGAGGTCCCCCCCCACAGACTTGATCCTACGTATGTTACTTAAAGTCAAAGTGAACCGGAGGTGAGTGCAATAGCGCGAGCGTCGGAGGCTCAAACAAATCTTGTCTGAGATGACAGGGTTGAGAGGCTGACCATATATGGTGTCGATAATTTGATTTGACAATTCTGGGGACTGGCTTTGGCATTGGCATTGGCCACCCCCAAATCGAGTGGGATTCAGCGTGTTGTCGTGCTACACGAGTGGGATCCGCAGAGTACCAGGCAGCCAGCTACTTCGTGCGGAACGAGCGGACAATCCGATGCATGGGTGCTGCCCGCCCGCCTGGAATCTCCGAGGGGCGACCCCTGACAACCAGGTTTTCAGTCGCGCGCCACTATCGCTATTGTGGTAAATACAATATTCCTGGAATGCGAGTTTTAACGAGACAGTTACATTTCTTTGCATTCTTAGACATTACCGTTTTTGTTTTTTTGTTCATGTTTCATTCAATTGGCCAAGTTAGTAGTTAGTTTATGGGATAGGAATTCTGCCAGATGACAGGCACTGGGCGCCATTTTCTCCTTCATTTGGAAGAGAAAATTATCCTGAAATGAAGATTTGATTGACAGCTGCCATGTCGTGATATGATTGGTTGAAATGGGGTAGAAATTTTATAGTACTAGGTGACGTCAGGAAACTGTAGATTACTGTTATGAATGAAATCTTGAAAAATGAACTTTTGATGTGAAAAAGTGTGAAAAACTAAAGAAATTAGATTTTTGTGATTTTTTTTTTGCATACATTAAATAGGTGCACTGCATACCCAGGTATTTGAACTAAAAGAAAAGAGTCATTTTGGGGTTCAGCTCGACTTTAAGGACTGCACTTTAAATTGGTGTGAATGTTCGCTTTGTCTTCTACTCTTGATGTGACCGCTACGCTGCACTTGCACAAAGACAAAATTCCTTGTTTGTAATCTGATTACTCACTGTGCCTATTAAAGTGAATCTTGAATCTTGAAATCTGTCACAACAACAACAGCAACAGTAGATCATGTGTAAGAGCATCTGAGATTTCATAAAATGTTATTATTTTGCCTCACTTTTGAAGCCTATACTTACATTGAGAGAGATTCAGGTGCTAAAGTTCACGAACAAGAAACAAGCCGAGCATCTCTGTGCCAAACTGCAAATATTAAGGCACATTTACAGGAAAAAGTAAAGTGAACAATATATGGGCAATCTTGTTGAACTCTGTAAATGATTCCATTGTGTAGTGAGGATTTTGGCACCGAAACCTGAATGTCTTCCTTTATAACAATAACAACTAAGTATTGAGTGCATCCTTTTACACAGAGCTGAACAGTCACTTTTTATTTTTTGTTTTTGCTCCAAGTGAAATGTTTTATGGACACTTTTGATTCAGTAGCTCACTGGCTGGCTTGGTTCCAGCCTTAAAATTCATTATATAATTTTCAAAATGTCTATGGAGAAAATGAATGGGGAATTCTCTTCCGGGGTGCTGGAGATGTCACGTGACGTGACTATTACATTAAGAATTAAAAGTCAGTCAACATCAATACCCTAGATTACATATACAGTAAATCTATGCAATATAAGATAGCAGTGAAATATGTACTCTCATAATGAAATATGTACTCTCATAATGTTAAGACAACCTTTCAGAGGAAGTGAGGCATACAACCAAAGAGGTTATATGCCAAATTTAACAAAGCGAGCTACCCAGATTAGGTTGAAAAAACAAACGCTGCAGGAGGGATCAAGAAAAGGAAAGGCAAATGCAAATGTGTGCGCACATGATTAAGTATGTATTCATGTTTAAGAGCTAAAGTCCGCTAAGCTTTGCAGTAATGCTATTAGCTTCGGAATTGGAATCAAAGCAACTGTAACGAGGTGAAATATATAAAATGGCACAGATATGGGGAAAAAAAGAAAAGAAAAAAGGTTACGTGCCACTCAGTTACAGTTGGTCAGTGCTGAGCCTACAGGGAGGACAACTGCATATACACCTATCTCTTTGCAGCCCATTGAACTCTCCAATGGACAAACAAAGTGTCCACCCCCCCCCAAATACATAATGAAAATTTGCAGCTTACAACTTTTTGTTATGCTTTCCTAGAATAAGGCATTTGAATCACATGCAGTTTCAATCATCTTAGTACTTCTGGGTGGGTTGAAACCAGCCTTGTAGCAGCCAATAACATTATTGCACATAACATAATAACTGTGGAATATGTAATAAAACAAAGTTAAATCACTATGAGAATACATGTATTTGGCACAAGCACAATAACTACATGAATTTGTCCTGGGACATATTGACAAAATATCAAGTGCTGCATTACATGACACACATGCTGCAGGGGTCAATGGGACGTTTAGGATAGGCTATATATCACTCCGCAAATATCCATACAGCATTCAATCAGGACAATCAGACAGGATGATTTCAGCTGTGTGCAGAGTGTTCTTCTTGAGGTGGTGGAAGTTTTGGGGGGAGAGATGGTAGCCTGGGCGTGCAGGATCGGTGGCAGCCCGTCTGGTCCTTCATCAACAGCATCTGACAGCCAAACAGCCACTGATCAGTGGAGACGACGACGCATTGGAGCTTGAAATGGGACGATGCGGAGGAAAACCAGGCGGTGATGTGAGGATGACTTCCGATTATGTAAACTTGATTTGTGAGATATCAAGCTTCTTGAGTTGGTAGATGTTTTTTCAGCGCATTAGAAGGTGCTGGTGATACGTGCAATGTGCACCATAAGCACATGAATGTGTGATTGATTTCCAAGGAGCGATGAGCAGAAGACAGTCCTCATTTTCACACTTTTAAGTGTGTTTTGATCTCAGACAGGCGGACAGATGGATAGCAGGAGGAGGTGTACAGGGAGGAGAGGAGTGGAGAACACACATCAGCACACACACAATCTGGGCAGGCAGTCTATCAGCCTGACGACTAATATGACTCTGGGTGACCTAAGAGCAGCATGGGGGTCAGACAGAGACCCAGCCGCAGAATCTGCCTCTTATCCGTCGGAGAGTCCCATGTCCACACACAGATTGAAGAGGCTATATTCAGCTGGGACAGCTTGCTGATGAGCAGTTCGGATGTGACTGGAAATCAATTAAGAGATTCTTGAGCTAGGGGGTGTCAACTCATTTCAACTGTAAGACAGCATGTTGAAATGTTGAAAGCATTGTCCACTGACTGTCTTTCCCCATTGGCAAACTGAAAGATCAGTGCCACTGGCCCACAGTCAGGAAGTAGGTTACTTTGGCTTTCTTAGGCACAGAAACAACTATGGATGGTAATCAAGCTAATAATGTAATAACCTACCAATAATCAAAATCTTGAGATGCCAACTTCTTAGTTAGTATTTTTCTTGAAATGTAATAACTTATAGACTGGTTATCTATTACATTATTGAATGGGCTAAATAATGTAATAGCCTAAATCCATAATGTAATGACACTGTAAATACCAAAAAGTGAATCCAATTATATAAGTAAGACTGGCAATAAAATAAAATAAAATAAAATAAAATAAAATAAAATAAAATAAAATAAAATAAAAAAGAGAAAAAAAAGAGAGACTATTTTCATGCTCAAAGAATGGGGTCGTGGACAGGAACCAAATTCAAACTCTGTTGATAGGAAGCAAGGAAGAGCTATGTGATGATGGGATTGAACTTGACATCATACAGTCATCCTGAGTGACACATTTCACCTTTACCTCAGGAGGAGCTTCAATACCAGCCATTAGGGAAGCATTCCACAGTGTGCAGGTATTATTACGTCAATCACCGGACGTCCCATGTCAGTGTATTGAAGTGACCTGACGTCTGCTTTGCTGAGAGGTAAGATCGAATTTGATTTGAACAATTCTAGGCCATGTATTGTTCATGGTACGTTGGAAGAGAAACAGTCTTTGGATATAAGCTAATATGGCCCTTATGGCTTCTGAATATGGAAGAAAATACTTCCTTTAGAAAAATGTTGGCAGACTACTTAGATTGGAACAAGCTAATTCACTGAAGTGCAAAAGCAGGAATAGCAGGCTTTTTAGGATGTTTTAAACAGAAACATTATTATTATTAATATTATTATTATTATTATTATTATTATGATGATGATGATGATGATGATGATGATTATTTTAAATAGAATCAGTCACACAATAGAAAAATAGCTCTAGTAATGTATTTCTGGACCTGGAAAATACAGTACATTTGGCTCAGCCCCAAAGCTTTTGTGGGTAGCATTCAGTTGACAGTATATAGTGTACCAAACACCTTCATAAATCTTCTTAATCTACAAAAACGCTACACAGCATTACTGTGTGTCAGTAGAGCGCCTGGACACTTCTAAAGCCTGTCAGCTACAGTTCAGCAGAGATGACCTAGCCTGGGTAAACCCAGCCTTCAACGTGACATCACAGGCTATGCCTGTAGCGTGACTGATAGCACATAGAGGTCACGTGGAGGCTGGGTTTACCAAGGCTAGAGATGACCCTGAGTTCAATTCTCAAACGGAAACTTTGTTAGAAAAAATAAAAAGGTATGCAGTATGCAGATTCCCCTTTTTAGCATTCATCGTGGTGGTGAAGTTAATCACCAGAGTGTCAAAATAGGTTAAGGGTGGGGAGGGGCAGCACTGAGAGAATCACCTCCTTACCATTGTTAATGAGATATATATGAAAGAAATCTAATTTATGACTACAACCTGCGCCTTGTGCAGACGGCCGCCTGCCAAGCAGAGGGATAAGTGCCTCTGAATGAGGTATTTAACCCCCACCTGTTCCATCTCAGCCTCAGAGACCAGCAGCAGAGCACTACATGTTCCAGCTCAGCCTCAGAGGCCAGCAGCAGAGCACTACATGCTCCAGCTCAGCCTCAGAGGCCAGCAGCAGAGCACTACATGTTCCAGCTCAGCCTCAGAGACCAGCAGCAGAACACTGCATGCTCCAGCTCAGCCTCAGAGACCAGCAGCAGAACACTACATGCTCCAGCTCAGCCTCAGAGGCCAGCAGCAGAGCACTGCATGTTCCAGCTCAGCCTCAGAGACCAGCAGCAGAACACTACATGCTCCAGCTCAGCCTCAGAGGCCAGCAGCAGAGCACTACATGTTCCAGCTCAGCCTCAGAGACCAGCAGCTGAACACTACATGCTCCAGCTCAGCCTCAGAGGCCAGCAGCAGAACACTACATGCTCCAGCTCAGCCTCAGAGGCCAGCAGCAGAACACTACATGCTCCAGCTCAGCCTCAGAGGCCAGCAGCAGAAGGCTGCATGGTCCAGCTCAGCCTCAGAGGCCAGCAGCAGAACGCTGCATGTTCCAGCTCAGCCTCAGAGGCCAGCAGCAGAACACTGCATGTTCCAGCTCAGCCTCAGAGACCAGCAGCAGAACACTGCATGTTCCAGCTCAGCCTCAGAGGCCAGCAGCTGAACACTACATGCTCCAGCTCAGCCTCAGAGGCCAGCAGCAGAAGGCTGCATGGTCCAGCTCAGCCTCAGAGGCCAGCAGCAGAACACTGCATGTTCCAGCTCAGCCTCAGAGGCCAGCAGCAGAACGCTGCATGTTCCAGCTCTGCCTCAGAGGCCAGCAGCAGAACGCTGCATGTTCCAGCTCAGCCTCAGAGGCCAGCAGCAGAAGGCTGCATGGTCCAGCTCAGCCTCAGAGGCCAGCAGCAGAACACTGCATGCTCCAGCTCAGCCTCAGAGGCCAGCAGCAGAGCACTACATGTTCCAGCTCAGCCTCAGAGGCCAGCAGCAGAAGGCTGCATGGTCCAGCTCAGCCTCAGAGGCCAGCAGCAGAACACTGCATGCTCCAGCTCAGCCTCAGAGGCCAGCAGCAGAACACTGCATGGATGTGTTGTTTTCTTGCTGCTTTCTGAGAAATATTGGGTGAAAACAAAACCTTCCACAGCTTTGTTGGCCGAGGTAACAACCAACTATCTGGCATTATTCTATTTGGCAAGGAGTTGCTCAGCTTGAACAAAAATTCAACAGCAACATCTGTTAGTTGAAATGTGGTAACAACAGTTTTCCCTCTGGAATTCATATTGTATGAGAACATCTCCAGATCCCTGAAGACACTCAAGACAGTCTAACTGAAAGTCTGAGTGTGTGTGTGTGTGTGTGTGTGTGTGTGTGTGTGTGTGTGTGTGTGTGTGTGTGTGTGCGTGTGCGTGTGTGTGTGTGTGTGTGCGCGTGCATGCGTGCGTGCGTGCGTGTGTGCGTGTGTGTGTGTGTGTGTGTGTGTGCGTGTGTGCGTGCGTGTGTGCGTGTGTGCGTGCGTGTGTGTGTGTGTGTGTGCGCGTGCGTGCGTGCGTGCGTGTGTGCGTGTGTGCGTGCGTGTGTGCGTGTGTGTGTGTGTGTGTGTGCGCGCACACGTGCGTGTGTGTGTGTGTGTATGTGAGAACGACAACACGGGACGTCCCGAGGCTATCACAACACACAGCACCTCCCTCAGTGGCACAGACAGTCGGCCCGTGGCATAAACATCCTTAAGAAGAAGGACCACATAATGGAGCTATTAATATTATAATGACGAGAGTCATTTCATGGTTATGGTTGGAGGCTTTTGGGGCCACAAACACAATCTTGTCCAGGGCCACCATCGGCCTGGGGCCAGCTCTGTTACTACATTATTAAACCCCAGTTATATACAGTAGCCCTGTTTTAATATCCAATTTCAGATGTTATCATTGCAAAACCTCTTTGTGGTTCTAACATCTTTGGAGCTATAGGGCCTTATTTAACTCATTGAGTGCCAATGACGACTAAAGTCGTCAATTCAAATAGTAACGTAGAGTGCCAATGACGACTAAAGTCGTCAATTGCGTTTTTTGACGGTGGGATGTGGATCAAAGACTGATGCATCTCCTGTGAAAGTATGGGGGATGTTGAATGTGTAAAAGCTATTTTACGGACCCATTAGGTGGCGACAGTGCTCTCCAGATTAGAGAAAGGTGAGGAAAAAAACAGAAGAAGCCGTGGGGACACGGAAACCGCATCGGTATGCATCGATATGCATGAAGCATAACGTTAGCTGTGCCTGCAGCAGCCAATCTGCTGCCACAATTGAGCCCCTCCATCTCCGCTGCGATAGCTCCTCCACATGATTAGTTGTGGAGTTGTTATTATTCTCAGTTGGAAGCGCTGGGAGCGGGCGACAAAAACGGCGGAACGCTGTGAAAAAGCTGGGTTTTCAGTGCAGAGCAAACGCAGCAGAGAGCCACCAGAGCCACCAGAGACACACCCACGGAGGAGGGGTTTGCAGTGGAGGGGGGTGGGGCACGCAGGGCAGCATACAACACTGACCCAGACAGCAGGCTCGATGGACAGATTGGTTGGCAAACACAAGCTAGAATATCTGATGCCCACCAGCAGTAAATCAAGACCAGCAAGAAGGTGTAGGGTCTGCGCAGCAGGGGCCAGCGCTGCTGGTTGCAGCTAAAAAATATTATTTTGCCAAACAAAATTCCTTTGTTTTCGCTGTTTTATTGAAGGAAATTATTTTTGAGGTGTCACTACATCAGAAAATATTAGCTTCAGAGTCAGTGATGTGCTTGAAATGCTTCATTTCACAAAAGGCTGATTATCTCAGCTTCTAGTTTGAAACATCTGTTTTTGCTGAAAACAACCTATATTCTCCGGCTGATAACTAAAGAACGGAAAATGATATCAATAAACTTTTTTTTGCTGATGATACAATAGACTCTCATCGTTCTTTGGGCGTGTTCGGTGTTTACATAGTAATATCACACAATATTCTGTGGGCCTCGAGAAATCACTGAAAACGCTCTGAAAGGGCTGGCACTGGGAGCATCCGTTTTCCAAAAGTGGCTGGCACTCAATGAGTTAAATCGCACCATGAAGGAGCTGCTGCATGAACCGTTCTGCACAGGCAGATGCCAGCATGACACACACCACTTTTTGGAAACCCTGAATTTGGAAAAATGCCAAATGACATGGACATGTGTCACAAAACGCTGAGTTGTTTTGATATAGATTCATGAGCCAACTTATTAGGGCCTCTTCTATTTGCACTCAGCATGCTTCCTACTGGTGACATTATAAAGCCATACCTATATGGTTTGAAGTCTCCTCCATTCACTTCATACTCGTGCTCTTTCATTCACTTACGCAGAAGACACACAACTTTACACTGCAGTACAACCTAATGAAACGCTTCTGAAATCCATATTCAAAATATCAAAAGACACGAATGACAAATAACTTTTTACCCCTTAACCCTGACACAATTGTCATTTGAGCCCCTCAGCACCATAGAACTCACCAAGAGCAATTATATAGGCCTACTTGATCTCAATTAGTCCTGTTACTCCAAAATAATTTTGGCAAATATCCTGCATTGCCTTTTGACTTAACTTCTCTTGATAATAATACTGATCGAAGCAAAATTCAAACCAGCTTCATACATATCTCCAATATTTTAAGCATTTCCTCTTTTTGAACAATGCATTTTGGGAGGAATCAATTCATGACTCGCACTGAATGTTTGTTTTTGTTGTGGCCGCCATCTTTATGCCCGAAGACAGCACACAGTAGGCTACCTGTTTTTACAAGTCTATGGGAGGACTGTTCAAAACCAGGCCCTCTTTGAACTCTAAATACTCTTTATATACTAGAACCTCCATTCAAACTCCAAACCACTCAGTTACTTCTGCTTTCAATCACAATATCAAAAAAAAAAGTGATGTCATGTATAGTTTTTGAGATATTGACATTTGTCTGACACTAGTGTTCCAATCTATTTCAAATTGCACAGCAGATAGAGGGCATCAAATTGGGCAAAAAGATGGCGTCAAACAAAAACAAACAACAAACAAAAACGCAAGTCATGAATTGTTGCAATGTACTACTATCTTGCAGTTCCACACAAAATCATAAATTTCATTCAAAACTCTCCTGCCAAAACATTCACATAAACCAGAAAAGAGGAGTCACAAGTCTATTCTCTCTTCATTGGCTCTCAGCAATGGCTCTGAGTGATTAACAAGTCTAACCCCTAAATTGCAATGCAGTGAGTGGTCTCGCGCCATAATACAGCACTGATTGAGCCAAGCTAGAATAGAAGACTCCAGCATCATCACCAGCTGCTACACGTCGTAGAACCTTCTCCTGCAGAAGCATGATCCTGCCCATGTCAGGTGACCAGATGCTGCCTCAGTGTTTGTATCCTGAATCAGAACCCATTTAGTGCAGTTTATAATCTATAATAACCACTACTGCAAAACCATGCCCTTCCTTTGTCGGGCCTCTGAGCTCCTTTTGAAAAGTCTGCCTTTCATCTTTTAGTGCTACAGTCCTACCCACACGCACGCACGCACGCACGCACACACACACACACACACACACAGACACACACACACACACACACACACACACACCCACCCACCCACCCACACACACACACACACACACACACACACACAAACACACACACACACACACACGGGCCTCACATCTTAAATGTGTGCTTTTGTTATTTTATCTGCTTGTTCATTCAGATTGTTTATGTCCTTCTGTTGCTTGGCTTATTCTGTAGAACCAACAGTGTATTCCTGCAAATGCACTGCAGTGCTCCTTCAGTCTGTGCAGTGTCTTGCCTGTCAAGTTACCGGCCCTTCATGAACAACCTACTTGTCATTCATGAGTGATTTACATGTCTGCCTCTATAAGCAAAGGCATTTGTAACCATGATTGCACACAGGACTCAGACAGACGATATCCTGAAATGCTCAAATAGCTCATGGCATGCTTGTTGAATACAAAGTGTGCTGGGAACCCTGGTATTTTATAATTTATCCCGCATGAAGCTGGAATGGAAATGCACTTCACACACTGAACCATGAAAGTGTGTTTGATTTCCAAACAGCTCTGGGTCATTTTTAGCCTTTCAGTCTGCTCCTCTGCCTCTGTGCCATGCTTCCAAGGCAGGTGAACATATCACTTACTCCCAGTGCCTCTGGGTAGTGCTCACAGCTGCATCACCACACAATCCATTAGGTTGAGAGATGCGAGAGACTTGGCTTCTGAAATGTCCAAATACATTACTTAGCACTACGCTACTATGCTCAAATTCTGCTTTCAAATGTATTTTCCCTGTTGTGTTTTTGGCACAGAGTACAGAAAACAGCCACTACCACTGGCCTCCTCCACTACACCTTCCATAGCAACAACATCCAGCAACAATCTCAGTGTGAAATGAAATATGTTAAACAGAAAAACAATCAATACTATTTACATTGTGGATTTTTATATTTATTCACACCCCCCCCTCCCCTCTTTCAAGAGTCCACTGCCTCCATCATCCTGACACAAAACCCCCCACATCAGCAGCACCAGCTCTCGTCAGCACAGCCACAAGCTATTTCTAATGACATGTACCATCATCACTCAGCATAGCCCTTTCCACAACGCTGTATGTTCAGATTAAAGTCTTTCTGATTCTGATTCTGATTCTGATCATCCCACCTGAATCCAGCGTCCTTTCCCAGAAAAGCAGTCTGGGTTCACAATTATCTCTCAAGCCACAAGGGGGTCGTCCAAGATTACAATTGTCGCTCCGAAATTTCAAACTCACCCACAGTTGGGTTGAAGCAGCATGGTGGATTTATAGCTCTCCCATTGGTTGCCGACCATTTCAGTCGGTGCGGGATGGAAATCCCATTCCGCTCCCTGCAAGCTCTGCAATTGGCTCCGACCCGCTCTGACTGCGGCCATATTTGGATTTCCTTTCCACGCCCCCCCGTGTGGAATCTGTATGCCTCTGCTGCTGTACGTGTAGAATCTGTATACCTCTGCTGCTGTACGTGTAGAATCTGTATGCCTCTGCTGCTGTACGTGTCGAATCTGCCGAGCTCAAATGCCTGTGTCCCTGCCTTTGAAACAATAATATCCGCTAGCTCGTTGCTACACGCTGAAAACGATTGATGTGGATTATGCAATGAAGCAGCCTGCATGGTACGTTCAGCCTTTTTCCCCTCTAATCCACAGTGAAAGCGTTCCCAGCCAGACTCTCTCCGCCCCTTTGCTGGGAGAGTCTGGCAAGCGAGACTAACTGGGGTAGATTCTTTCTAAACCACAGTTCAAGCCTGCGTCGCACAGGCGCAGTCGACGCCGGCGCCATCTTGAAGTGTTGTTTGAGAAAGGATCGACCCCGGTCCACACGTTTATGAAAAAGAATTAAAAATGTTTATTAGCCTCGCTGACTTTCAATACCTGAGCGCGCAAGACTGTCCGGTAACTGTGGGTGAGTTTGAAATTTCGGTGCGACACTTGTAAAGTATAGCTACATCTTGGACGACCTCTTTGTGGCTTGAGAGATAATTGTGAACCCAGACTACTTTTCTGGTAAAAGACGCTGGATTCAGGTCGGATGATCTGAATATACAGCGTTCTTGAAAGGGCTACACACACAGCATTGGTTTAATTGTCTAAAAGGGATATTCTGCCATCAAAATCCCATTGGTTCCTGTTTACTCTCCACTCGCTACCTCATACTTTTGACCACTAGATGGCGCGCCGCATAATTTTTTATATGTATTTTTTCCCTCGCATCTTCGTGGCAGAGTATTTGGACCTTAACCATGATGAAGGAACACGGAAATAAAGCTGATGTGAGCTGCAAGGCCCAATAACCAGCTGGGCCTGTGCACCTTGTTGTTGGTAATTTACTAGACACTTATTGCTGCAGAGATTCACCCCAATAAATAATAACAGCTCACCTATTATAGCAGAGGGGGGGGGGCAAGACTGCTGCTATCATTTTCCATCAGGCGCCTAGCAGCGTAATATGACACGAGGATACGTTCCCTGATTTACGGTGTGTGGCATCAATTTGCAGAGCGTCGTTATAAAGAGATGCTGAAAAGCGTGTGGGCATTCATAGGCGATTTCGCGTTGCAAAAAAAACAAAACAAAAAAAACAACTCGCCGACACGTCGTGCTGTGCCAGCCGCTGCACTAAACCTAAACACACTTAGATAGCCTACTATACAGACTGAGACCCGCAGCCCGCAGCCCGACCGAGTACTACGATAAGTAATTACTGAAAGAAAATGAAGCATCACTTACATCAGGAGTGGCAGTCCCGTGGTGTATTCATCATGTATGCGCAGCGTAAAGAGGTCCTCCTCATGCCTGGAGTGGCCCGAGTGGACGAGCCGATGCATTTGGTATGATCCAGATGTGTAACACCTTCCCTGCCTGCTCGTTTGTTCATGTATTTAAAAAGAGACAGAGCTGCCTGCTTTGAGTGGAGGGTTATACAGCTCGGCCGGACTTACATAGATAAATAAATAAATGTTACCAAAAGTGCTTTAGCCAAGTCAGCTGGCGTCATGGCTGAGCGTGTGTCACTCTGGGCTGCGATGCTCGTGTGAGGAGACAGTGGTGGGGGGCGGGGGGCGGGGGGTGGGGGTGGGGTCTAATTGTCTCCATTGTGGATGACATCATCCCAGGCCAATGGGCAAAACACATGTGATAAAGGCTCAGTCGGCCTCTGTGGCAAGCTCAGCACGTGTGGGCTACAGTAACTGTAGTGGGGGTGGGTGATGGTTAGGGAATTGAACCCACAACCCTGTGTCACACCATTTCACATCACAGCATGTGTTTCTACTGGAATATTATTGTAATATCATATGAGATTAATTAAAAACAATAAAGACACTATATGGATATTATACGTCCCTTTATTAATATTATTATAGCCTAGGAGTTAGGCCTAGTAATTTCAATCAGGATGTTGTTGGTGCATTCAGGCACAATTAATGGTATAGTGGCAAATACATTGAACCAGCAACCTATTGTAGGCCCCCTAAATCAGTGGTTCTCAAAGTGGGGTCCGGGGGCCCCCAGAGGTCCTTCCAGGGGGTCCCCCAGCAAAAAGGGGAATAATTCATTTTTACTATAATTCCATCTATAAGTAACACAATGACAGAATGAATGTATGGCTATTTTATCATGGTTTCATGTACTTTTCTGTAATAAACATTACATTACATTACATTACGTCATTTGGCAGACGCTTTTATCCAAAGCGACTTACAATAACACATTTTTTGTCCGCAATAGAGCAATCAACTATGGAGCACGGTCTATGACAACTACAACTTCTGAAGGAACAGTGGTACAAGTTTAGGTTAGTGGTACAAGTTTAGGTTAGTATATATATATATATATATATATATATATATATATATATATATATATATATATATATATATATTGTAACAAAGTGGGTATTTGTCCAAGGAACTGGAGACTTGAAGTTGGTACAGGCTTTTTATTCTTGTCTTCACAATATAGCTCCTAGCAGCTAGCTTCGCTGCTAGCTCTGCAACCACCCGGTCAGCTCCCTCGCATAGCCTGACTGGCCTCCGCCCCGGCCGCTGGTCACATATATCCCCTTCCCCCTAGGAACACACCCACACATATCAGTTCCTAGCCAAGCACGGAAACACCCCAATACACGTAATTACCCGATACGCTACACTTCCCCCACACAAATTTAATGTCGCTTCCACGCGACATGCACAACCCACACACATCCCCCTGTACCAAAACACACCCAACACAACATTTTTCCCATCACCACATCAAATTCTAATTCCCACAAACCCCACAACATTTCAATTCCCCACAATTAGTCCCTTCTTTTTTCCCAACACCCCCGTCATAATGTCCAGTTTGCATCAGGTACTCCGTAATGTCTAGTTTTCCATTAGGTACCCCCATAATGTCTAGTTTCCCATTAGGCACTCCATAATGTCTAGTTTTTCATTATTTCCTTCTTTTTCACACATTTCAATTCAAACACAAGCCCCCACATTTTCCTTAGCTTTTCTTTTAAACCCCATTTCCATCCCCCCTTTTTCCAGCTTCTGTCCCGCCTGAAGCACTCTTTTCGATCCCCCCTTTTTGTTTGTTCCAGTAGCCAAATGCACGAACGAGCACCGGATCGACATCCTCGTCCTCCGGTCTCCACTCGCGCTGACCCTGGCGTCGTCCTCCCGGCCTCGCACTCGCTCGTTTTTCCGTCCCCCTCCTCCAGGGTTGAGGACAGCAGAGCGAACACCACCGGCGTCGATCTTCCCCTCGGCTCTCCGCTCGTTTTTCCGTCCCCCTCCTCCAGGGTTGAGGACAGCAGAGCGAACACCACCGGCGTCGATCTTCCCCTCGGCTCTCCGCAGTGCAACGTTAGGGGGTGTATAGCGGTTAGGCTGGGCCGGTTCCCCCGGCGGTAACCCCTCTCGCTCACTCGGAGACACGAGCGTCGCTCTCCCGACTGTAACAACGCTGCAGACGATGTCCCTCTCTTCCCTCTGGCTGTTCCCCTGCAGCACCGTTCTCCTATCCGTCACCACGTTCTCTTCTCCCCGGCTGCTCACGCTCTTCCCAGCCTGCGTCTCACCTCCGGCCTCCACACTCTCAGTGCAGTCCCTGGCCAAGTGCTCCGGTGACTGGCAAGTCCAGCAGAGTCTCACCTGTCCGCCGCCTGCACGTCTCTCTTCTCCCGCTGCCCCCCGATCTCCGACAGCCTCTGGACACTCTCTGGCTAGATGTCCGATCGCGCTACATGCCCAGCAGGCTCCCTGCTGTCCATGTCATTGTCCCGCATACCCGGTCCGTCTCCCGGGACCGCCTCGGCACCACCTCGCCACGTGGCCCGGCTCTCTGCAGGTCCAACACAGTCTCTTCCGTGGCTCCTCCAGCCGCTCTCCCCGCTGCATTACCTCCGCGCTCATCAAGTCCACCCGCTGCATGACTTCTCGCAGCGCCCGCATCACCTCTACTGCCCAGGCAGGAGTCTCTTCCACCAGCCGTCCGACCTCTCTCAACACACGGGCCTCCATGCCCGCCAGCATCGAGCTGATCCCCGCCGTCAGCTCTCCTTTCCTCCCGTTCACCGATGGCCATTCTCCGCGCACCATCGCACGTGGTCTTAGCAGCTAGCAGTTAGCAGTTAGCACCCCTGGTAGCTAACTTACTAGCGCTAGATCTAGAGCCAAAAAGCCGCACCACCCGTCTCTTTTGCCGTTCCTTCTCACCCTCTCCCCTCTCGGCCGAATCAGAGGCGTTACCGCTTTACTGTCTGACACCAATGTAACAAAGTGGGTATTTGTCCAAGGAACTGGAGACTTGAAGTTGGTACAGGCTTTTTATTCTTGTCTTCACAATATAGCTCCTAGCAGCTAGCTTCGCTGCTAGCTCTGCAACCACCCGGTCAGCTCCCTCGCATAGCCTGACTGGCCTCCGCCCCGGCCGCTGGTCACATATATCCCCTTCCCCCTAGGAACACACCCACACATATCAGTTCCTAGCCAAGCACGGAAACACCCCAATACACGTAATTACCCGATACGCTACAATATATATATATATATATATATTTTTTTAATAAAGAAAGAGAGAACGAAGTTAGATCAAGAAGGGCCCAGATGGAGCCTGAAAAGGTGAGTCTTTAGTCTTTTCCGAAAGATCGGCAGTGATTCAGCCGTCCTGACCGAAGGTGGAAGCTCGTTCCACCATTGAGGTGCCAGGGACGAGAAGAGTCGAGATCGGGATGAGCGACTAAAACATCTAAAAGTAAAAAGATCTTATCAGATGAAAGACCCTGGGACCAAATCTTATGAATCTCATTTTTAACTCCTCACTGGAGACCTGCCACGTACCAGCATCAGGGCCGGCGCCAGGATGAAATTACTGAGGGGGCTGTTATAACTGGCGAGGGGGCTCGATTTTTTTACTGGGGCAAAAAAAAAATGTTTTTTAATTTTTTATATGATATTTTTATATCGTAAAACATAGGTTATACCCGCTATGCCTATTTCTGGACTTTTTAACCATAATAACCTCTGAAAAGCGCAATAACAACACAAGAAAGACTACTATTCAAAATCAAATAAAACATTTATTTCACAGCAGCAGATTAAGGCATTAATAGAGGTTCAAGGGTTCATAGGTTCAAATTTAATAAATAGCTACATCTCTGACACCTTGTGACAACCAAAGCACAGCAAATAGCGCTTCCCTGCCAATTCTGAAACAACAGAGCTATGTTTACAGGGGGTAGCCTACATCAACTTAAACTGATCAAATTTGATGAAGACTGCAGAAACAGCAGCCTAAACATGTCAGGTACAAACATTGCCTAACTGGCCTTTATAGATTAACTATTCTTAAAAAAATAAAATAAAAAAAAATTCAAGTGAGGGGGCCGAAAATTGAACTGAGGGGGCTAAGCCCCCTTACGCCCCCTCGTGGCGCCGGGCCTGACCAGCATGCTTCAAAACCTCAACCATAATCCCCCTCCCAAAAAAGGCAAGGCCCTCGGCACGTAAAGACTACAGACCCATCACCCTGACCTCTGTGGTCATGAAGTCCTTTGAGCGCCTTGTCCTGTCCTACCTCAAATCCATCACAGACCCACTCCTGGACCCCCTACAGTTTGCCTACAGAGCCAACAGGTCTGTAGACGATGCAATAAACATGGCCCTCCACCACATCCTCACACACCTGGACAATGCAGGAACTTATGCCAGGATCCTGTTCATAGATTTCAGCTTGGCGTTTGACATGATCCTCCCAGCCCTGCTACAGGAGAAACTCTCCCAGCTGGGCGTGCCCGACCCCATCTGCAGATGGACCACAGACTTCCTGACTGACAGGAAGCAGCATGTGAGGCTGGGTAAGCACATCACTGACTTTCGGTCCATCAGCACCGGCATTGCCCAGGGCGGTGTCCTCTCTCCCTACTTCTTCGGTCTGTACACCAACAGCTGCACCTCCAGTCACCAGTCCGTCAAGCTCCTGAAGTTCGCAGACGATACCACCCTCATAGGGCTCATCACAGACGGAGATGAGTCGGAATACAGACAGGAAGTTGACCATCTGGTGACATCTGGCCCCACCTTCCCCCATCACCCTGGGTGACTCCCCAGTCAACACTGTGGAGTCCTTCCGCTTCCTGGGGACCATCATCAGCCAGGACCTAAAATGGGAGCTGAACATCAGAGCTCTCACCAAGAAGGCACAGCAGAGGATGTACTTTGTGCGGCAGCTGAAGAAATTCAAAGTGCCAAAGGCCACGATGGTGCACTTCTACACCTCCATCGTTGAGTCCATCCTCACCTCCATCACCGTCTGGTATGCTGCTGCCACTCTCAAAGACACGAACAGACTTCAACGCATCATCCGCTGCGCTGAGAAGATAATCGGATGCAACTTGCCATCCCTCCAGGACCTGCATGCAGCCAGGACACTGAAGCGGTCTCGCAAGATCATGGCTGACCCCTCCCACCCTGGCCACAAACTCTTTAAGACACTCAAGGACCTCACCAACAACCCCCCGACACACACACAAACTCACTACCTCCTCCTAAACTCAACTGAACTCCCCCCCCCCCCCCCCCATAAAACTGGAACTCATACCTAATTTAATGCCTGTTTAACTGGGACTGTAAATTCATGTAAATTCCATGCACATTTAATGCCTATTTAACTTAGCCTGTAAATGTCATGTACATTCAATGTAAACTCTTATTTAACTCCGACTGTAAATTCATGTAAATCCACTGCCTATTTAACATCTATTTAACTCAGTCTGTAAATCTCATGTAAATTCAACGCAAATTCATATTTATCATCCACAGAACACTTCACCACTCACGTACATATTGTATATATTTACTCGATTTGATTGCACTTGTAACTTTGTGATTGTCTTTAGTTATCTTCCTACTTCTTATCTCTGTATATTGATGTGACCGCTACGCTGCATACAGACACTAAGACAAATTCCTCGTATGTAACTTGCATACTGTGGCAATAAAAGTGTTTCTGATTCTGATTCTGATTCTGATTCTGATGATGATGATTCCTAGGCGCTGTGCGGGCTCCCCTGCTCTTATGACATCACTGATGAGGTCACAACTTCACATCACTGATGACATCACTTCCAGTTGAGTGACATCACTTCAGGGGTAGTCTCGCTGGCCAGTCTCCCCTTCCTTCCGTGAGAGGAGTCTGGCGGCAAGGAAACAGGCTGCGGGCATAAGCCCTCCCCTGCTCTACAGCTGCTCTCCCATTGGAAGCGTCGATTTCGGACTTCCGCACCCCACTTAAGAAGCTCTGTCATTGGCTCCGACCATGTCAATCAGAATGGCTTCCGCTCTCTCCTCCAGCTTCGCCCTCGAGGCTGGAGGAGAGACTACTTCAGGGGCAAAAATCGCAGAGACAGAGATTCCCCACTTGCACCCTTTTATAGATATACTGTAAGATGTTCAGTCCTCAATATCGTATTTTTATAACTGAACCTGCATATTAGTTGAGAACATTTTATGAGATTGTAATGTGTTTGTGAATAACATTACACACACACACACACACACACACACACACACACACACACACACACACACACCAATGTGTACATGTGTTTTACTTGAGGGTTGTATTGTGCTATTAGACAACTATAAGATTGTCATGATAAATCTATAATGTATTACAGTGTTTTTATGGACCAATCTTTTGATACTGTAGCGGTTCAGGTAATCCAGGTATTACCTGTAATGTGATGTGCAATAGAAGTGTCTAGATTGCAGCTAGGAACTAATGTGTGTGGGTGTGTTCCTAGGGGGAAGGGGATATATAGGACCAGCGGCCGTGGGCCGGATGTCAGTCTGCGAGCGGGCTAGAGCGGGTGTCGTGTGTAGAGCTAGCTGTGAAGCTAGCTGCTAGGAGCTAAATGAGCCTGTGAATAAAGAACCTGTACCAACTACAACTCTTCCTTGGCGTATTAGCGATATGCTACATTGGTGTCAGCAAGTGAAGCGGTAGCGCCTCTGATTCGGTCGAGAGGGGAGAGAGTGAGGAGGAACGGCGGAGGAAAAGTTGGAGATCAAAGGCTCGAGCGACCTAGCGGTAGCAAGCTAGCTGCGTGTGCTAGCTGCTAGGAGACCACGTGTGATGGTGCGCGAGGAAGAATGGCCATCGGTGAACGGGAGAAAAGAGGAGCTGACGACGGAGATCAGCTCGATGCTGGCGGGCATGGAAGCCCGTGTGTTGAAAGAAGTCAGACGGCTGGTGGAAGAGACTCCTGCCTGGGCAGTAGAGGTGATGCGGGCGCTGCGGGAAGTCATGCAGCGGGTGGATTTGATGAGCGTGGAGGTAATGCAGTGTGGAGAACGGCCGGAGGAGCCACAAAATAGACTGTGTTGGACCTGTGGAGAACCGGGCCACGTGGCGGGGTGGTGCCGAGGCGGTCCCGGGAGACGGACCGGGTATGCGGGACAACGACATGGACAGCAGGGAGCCTGCTGGGCATGCGGAGTGATCGGACATCTAGCTAGAGAGTGTCGAGAAGCTGTCGGGGACTGGAAGACAGCGAGAGAGGAGAGACGTGCAGGCGGCGGACAGGTGAGGCTTTGTTGGACTTGCCAGTCGCCTGAACATTTAGCCAGAGACTGCACTAAGGGTGTGGGCGCTGGAAGAGACACACAGCCGGGGGAGCAGCCGGAGCAACAGGCAGAGGAGCAGCGGAGTAGCGGAGCAGTGGAGCAGCCTGAGCTACAAGCAGCGGAGCAACGGGGCAGTACCGAGCCGATTGTTCTGGGCAGGAGAGTGACGGTTGAGCCGGCCCAGGCTAGCTGCTCTGCATACCAGCCAGTAGTGGCGGAGATCACCATCAGTGACGAGACAATCAGGATAATGGGGATTGTGTTGAACAGCCAGAAGGAAGGGAGAGACATCACCTGCAATGCTGTTACAGTCGGGGGAGCGGCGCTCGTGTCCCCGGGGAAGCGAGAGGGGTCAAGGCCGGAGGAGACGGCCCAACCAAGCCGCTACACACCCCCCACGGCTGCACTGCAGAAAGCCGAGGTGGAGATCGACGCCGATGGTGTTCGCCCTGCTGTCCTCAACACGCCGCCCCCTGGGGGAGCGGGACGGGAGGACGAGCGAGTGCAAGAGCTGGACAACGACGACAGGGTCATCTGGGATGTCGACGTGGGTGAGTGGATACGCAGACAGAAGGAGGACGCGGATATCGGTCCGGTGTTCGCGTGGGTAGTGGCCGGACGCCGGCCCCCTGTGGAGGAGATTCACCTGTGTTCTGGTGCCACGAAGGGACTGTGGAACATGTTTTCGGACCTGCATCTGAGGGGAGATGGGGTTTTGGTGAGAAAGGGGCACGGGAAAAGCGGGACCCAGTGGGTTGTACCTAGTTGCCTGCGAGAATTGGCACTGAGGATGGCGCACGTGGGCACAGGATCCAGTCATTTTGGGACTGAAGAGACACTCAGCCACATCCGTAGAGTTTACTACTGGGGCAAACAAAAGGAGGACGTGCGGAGATACTGCAGTGCGTGTGAGGACTGTAGAGCACAGAAAAGGGACCGAAAAGAGTCACCTTGCGAAGGACTAACCCCACTGGGGGTGGAGAAGGACTAGAGTGCTTCAGGTGGGACAGAAGCTTTGAAAGGGGGGATGGAAATGATGGGGTTTAAATGAAAAATTAAGAAGTTGCTGGGAAAAGAGAAATAAGGTAAATGTTGGGGTCAAATGTTGAACTGAAATGATATGTGGGTTGAATTGAAAATGAGTGTAAAGAAAAGAGGGAAAACGTAAATGGGGTTGAGTTAAATTGAAATGTGTGTAAAAAGAGAATTGAAATGTGGGTTGAATTTAGAGGAATGGGGAAGGAGGAAGGAATGAAAAGAAATGCAAACGGTGGTGGTGGAATGCGAAAAGAAGTGTGCTGAAAAATAAGAGACTATGTGGTGATGGAAAAATGTTGTGGGGTGTTGTGTTTTGGTACAGGGGGGATATGTGTGGGTTGTGCATGTCGCGTGGAAGCGACATTATTGTTGGGCGGGGAGAATGTAGCGGTTCAGGTAATCCAGGTATTACCTGTAATGTGATGTGCAATAGAAGTGTCTAGATTGCAGCTAGGAACTAATGTGTGTGGGTGTGTTCCTAGGGGGAAGGGGATATATAGGACCAGCGGCCGTGGGCCGGATGTCAGTCTAGTTCTGCGAGCGGGCTAGAGCGGGTGTCGTGTGTAGAGCTAGCTGTGAAGCTAGCTGCTAGGAGCTAAATGAGCCTGTGAATAAAGAACCTGTACCAACTACAACTCTCCGTTCCTTGGCGTATTAGCGATACGCTACAATACATTGGGCTTAGGAGTATCAGACCTATTGACTGATACTTGAAACTTTGCATTATTTTCAGCCTTTGATTATTAGCCTTTGATCGAGTGGAGTGGAAATATTTGTTCTATGCACTTTCTAGGTACGGATTTGGACTGGTTTTTATGAAATGGATAAAGGCACTCTACCAGGAACCAGTAGCAACAGTTAGAACCAATGGTATGATGTCTAGTCCGTTCCATCTTTATCGGTCTACGCGCCAAGGGTGTCCGGCATCACCATAAATTTTTATTCTTGCACTCGAACCGCTTGCTTGCGCCATACGGTCCCAAAAAGATATAACTGGTATTCCTATTGGTGACTATGAATTCAAGGCCAGCCTGTTCGCTGATGATATATTATTAACATTAACAAATACACTTTTCAAGTACACTTTTCTGGCTATAAAGTAAATTACAGTAAGAGTGAGGCCACCCCACTTAACCATCTAACTTTTCAATCACACTTGGGTACCACCCCATTTAATTGGATGCCAAATGGCATGAAATACTTGGGAATCAAAATTCGATCACCCATTGAAAAAATGGTAGAGTTAAATGCTCCTGATCTCCTTAGGACGATTAGGGAAGACATCAAAAGATGGACAGTCCTGCCTCTATCCCTGTGGGGCAGAGCTGAAGTCATCAAAATTAATATGCTACCAAGGCTGGCTTTTCTTATGTCATCTATACCTCTTCAGTTTCCCCCCAGTTGGTTTAAGGCAATAAACAAATTATTCTCTGGTTTCCTATGGAGAGACAAAAATCCAAGGATCAGCTATAAAAAATTAATACAGCCGCGAAGCAGTGGATGAATAGGACTTCCAGATATCCACCAGTAGCCTACTACATAGCATATAATTCAAGATACCCCTTGCAGTGGGCTTAAAATGGTGTGAGACAGATTGGTGGGTGGGAATGGCTTGAGGAGAAAATCCTAGAACACAACAAGGTCTTAACCCTATCAATGTTATGGTACAATCCAAAGATCACTCCGAGAATGAACAACCCACTGTTTGAATTCTCATGTGAAATGGTGAAAATATTGCAGAAACGTTTGACTTTTAGTGGAAATTCCACCACTGAGCAGTATTGAAGAGATTAATGCAAGAAAAGTAAAATGTGCATTTCTTTCAGTTGAGGTGATTGACACAGAGGTTATGCTGACACAAATCATCTTGAATTTATGTGAAAATCTGAAAAGAACAAAACATCCTTGTCAGGTACAAATGTATCTCCCAAATATAACTTTTGAGGAATTCAGTATAAGGGTTGTAGAACTTTCTGCACCCACAGAGGAGCATGTAATCCAAAACGCTTACAAATGATAAGATCATTTGTTTTCTGGTCATCACAGCTGCTGAAGAAGGCAGCACGCAGAGATGCTTAGTTGTGCCAGTAGTTTCACATCTTGATAATAAAATAAATCAAGATAGATGACGGAATTATCCTGAAAGTCGGTCGCTTTTTGAAACAAGGCTGTAAATGGGGGAATTATCATTTCTATCAGATGAATCACTTTGATCACAATTGATATTAATGCACTAGCAAGTGCTGAGTTGTCGATTTTGTGTGAATCTCCCTCACTCCCACAGAGTGGAGAGGATCCTCTGGGAAGGGGGAGAGGCGCCTCCTCCTCCTTAGAGCTTCACCACCACCACCACTCTCCCCTGAGATGACGCGCCTGTTTCCTGAAGCATTGCTTTACTTACCTTGAGGCTCCACCTCCCTCCTGCCATGACTGGAGGCCTCACCCACCATAATAAACTCAAGGCCATTCCTGCAAGTAACACAATGGCCTGACCAACCAATTCACTTTATGGATAACAAAGGGACACATGTATGTGTATTGTTCATTACTTGCCCCTGCTGTACTTGTTAAAGTAGCCTATAATGACCTTTAGAACACGGCTCTCTTGAATACTCGATTCTGATTGGTCAATCAACAATATTCACCGGTCATTATTTCTCGACAACCGACCGCTGCTCTGCCACACCTGGATTAATCAGTTGATAAGAGCCTTTTTGTCACAACACCATTCTGCTGCTCCCACCTGAACCTACAAACCTGCTTCTCATCACCAATCAGCACTCCTGCCAGCAATCAGCACTCATCTCACCCACTATAAGAACCATCCTCAGTCATCAGTCTTCGCTGGAACATTGCCATTTCACGGTTTGTGATCCTGACTCCAGCCAGTATTAGTCAGAGTTGTGCGAAAAGCCTATTTTGGATTCCTTTTTTTGATCTGCTGCCTGTCTGCCTGTTATCCTGACATCTTTTTCCTTGTGTGTCCTCAGGATCATCAACCTGCGGACTTGCCACCCAGAGCTCAACCTGAACATTTAAAAAAATAAATACCTTGTAATTTTTTCCTCACCTGGTTGTCCGTCTGCTTTTGGGTTCGACCCTATCTCATGACAGAATGTTCCAGCCCTCACGAACCCAGCGGACACTACCACCATGGACCTGGACTCAATCTGCCAGGCCGTAGCCAACCAGGAATCTGTCCTCAGCCAGCACAGCCAGGGGTTGCAGCAAGTGACCGATGTCCTCCGTGAGCTCACCACCAAGGTATCCGAAATCCAAACCCAGCTCAGGGCCTCTCCTGCTCCTGCCGCTCCAGCGCCGCTGCCTGCCGTTCCTCCCACTCCGACTAAGGAACCATGGGTTCCTCCTCCGGACAAGTATGATGGGGATTTTGGACTTTGTCGTTCTTTTTTGATGCAGTGTGGAATTGTTTTTGATCAGCAGCCCCAGTCTTACCCCACAGATAAAGCCAAGATTGCCTATATCATTGGCCTTCTCCGGGGTAGTGCTCTGGCTTGGGCTACAGCGGTTTGGGAGACGGGGGCCACTACCTCATCCTACACTGCCTTAACTACTGCCTTCCGCCAAGTGTTTGATCATCCCGTCCGAGGAAATGATGCATCTAGGAGATTGTTCTCCCTCCGCCAAGGCTCCTGCAGTGTTGCAGAGTACACTGTTGAGTTCCGTACCCTGTCAGAAGAGAGTGGATGGAACGGTGAGTCCCTCCAAGCCGGGTTTTCCAACGGGCTATGCGAGTCCATCAAAGATGAATTAGTGTCTTACCCCGAGCCTGGAAGTTTGGAGGAACTAATTCATCTGGCCATTTGTGTAGACAACCGTCTCCGTGAGCGACGGAGAGAGCGAACACGCCGTCTTCCAGGTAAATTTCCTCGCCTCCTGTCCTCGCCGGGCATCAAACTAGCAGGCTCGTCGGGAAAGGGGAGGATCCTGGCGAGCCACACTGTTTGCCCTCTGTCTCCTCGTCCTCGCACCCAACTGCATGCAACCATCACAGTTAAAGGTCAGTCCACTGAATTTCTAGCCTTGATTGACTCTGGAGCAGATGAAAGTTTTTTGGATTCTATTGTTGTTAAGCAATTAGGTCTGGCCACGGTGACTCTGGATCAGCCTCTGGAGGCCAACGCCTTGGATGGACGTCTCCTTTCCAGGATAACTTCCAAGACTGAGCCCGTGGGCCTATTGCTATCTGGAAACCATCAGGAGGAGATGAGTTTTTTTGTTATTGATTCGCCTTATGTTCCCATTATACTGGGTCATCCCTGGCTCATAAAACATAGTCCCCACATTGATTGGGCGTCTGCAAAGATTTCAAGTTGGAGTCTTTTTTGTCATAATGTGTGCCTCCAGTCTGCTCGGCCTCAGTCTGTTCCCAGTCAGGTGTCCACCCCAGAGACCCTGGACCTGTCTCTGGTGCCTTCCGAGTACCATGAGCTCAAAGCAGTTTTCAGTAAGGAGCAAGCCCTCTCTCTTCCTCCTCATCGCCCGTATGACTGCCCCATAGACATGCTGCCGGGAGCACCCCTCCCTAGCAGCCGGCTTTATCACATCTCCAAGCCAGAGCGGGAGGTCATGGAGAGGTACATCAAGGACTCCCTGGCTGCAGGTCTCATCCGGCCGTCATCTTCACCTCTTGGTGCAGGTTTCTTTTTTGTAGCCAAGAAGGATGGGTCTCTCCGTCCGTGCATAGACTTTAAGGGTCTCAATAATATCACGGTCAAGAATAAGTATTCCCTGCCTCTCATGCACTCTGCCTTTGATTTTCTCCACGGGGCCACAGTGTTCACCAAACTCGATCTCCGCAATGCTTACCATTTGGTCCGGATCAGAGAAGGAGATGAATGTAAGACGGCCTTCAACACCCCCCTGGGGCATTTTGAGTACCTGGTAATGCCATTTGGCCTGACCAATGCCCCCGCCGTCTTCCAGAGCATGGTAAACGACGTCCTCCGGGACATGCTGAATCGTTTTGTTTTTGTTTATCTGGATGATATCTTGATTTTTTCTAAGAATCTCTCTGAGCATGTGCTGCACGTCCGCCAAGTCCTCCAAAGGCTCCTGGAGAATCGCCTTTTTGTGAAGGCAGAGAAGTGTGACTTCCATGCGTCCTCAGTGACATACCTGGGCTACATCGTGGCCGATAACCAGGTAAAAATGGACCCAGCCAAGGTGAGCACGGTCCTAGACTGGCCAAAGCCCATCAGCCGTAAGCAGCTCCAAAGATTCCTTGGTTTTGGTAACTTCTACAGACGGTTTATTCGTAACTATAGCCGTGTATCAGCCCCTTTAAATGCTCTGACTTCCACCTCCAGACGGTTCCAGTGGACACCTGCCGCAGAGGCAGCTTTTGACGACCTCAAACACCGCTTCACCACTGCTCCCATCCTGATTCAGGCTGACCCGACCAGGCAGTTTGTCGTGGAAGTGGACGCTTCAGAAGTGGGACTAGGGGCAGTCCTCTCTCAGCGGTCCCCGGAAGATGGTAAGCTGCACCCATGTGCCTTCCTGTCTCATCGTCTCTCCCCAGCCGAGAAACTACGACGTGGGAAATCGTGAGCTCTTGGCAGTGAAGTGGGCACTGGAAGAGTGGCGGCACTGGCTGGAGGGGGCTGATCTTCCATTTATCGTGTGGACCGACCATAAAAACCTGGAGTATATTCAGTCAGCGAAGCGACTCAACTCGCGCCAAGCCAGGTGGGCACTCTTTTTTGGTCGTTTCAACTTTACTCTGACTTACAGACCCGGATCCAAGAACACCAAGGCCGACGCACTCTCTCGGCTGTATGAAAAGGAGACTGACTCCAGCCCACCTGACACCATTATTCCTCCTTCCTGGGTGATCGCTGCCGCCGCCGTCACCTGGAACATAGAGGAGGAGGTCAGAGAAGCACAACGGACTCAGCCGGACCCAGGTAATGGTCCCCCAGGCCGCTTGTTTGTACCTGACGCTGTCGTATCCCGTGTGTTACAGTGGGCTCACTCCACCAGACTCACATGTCATCCTGGCATAACCCGAACCCAAGCCTTCCTCCGTAGGCGGTTCTGGTGGTCTTCCTTGAAGGAGGACACTAGGTCTTTTGTTTTGGCCTGTCCGGTGTGTGCCCAGAACAAGTCCTCCACTCAGCCCAGTGTGGGGTTGCTGCGTCCTCTGCCGGTTCCTCACCATCCCTGGTCACACCTGTCTTTGGATTTTGTCTCTGGTCTACCTGCCTCTGACGGTAATACAGTCATACTCACTGTCGTTGACCGTTTCAGTAAATTTGTGCACTTTGTTCCCCTGTCTAAACTGCCCTCAGCTCAAGAAACGGCGGAGGGACTAGTCAGGGAGGTTTTCCGGGTCCATGGCATTCCCCGTGATATAGTGTCGGACCGAGGGCCCCAGTTCACTTCGGCGGTCTGGAAGGCATTCTGCTCCGCCATTGGTGCCACCATCAGCCTATCATCGGGGTTTCATCCTCAAACCAATGGTCAGTCAGAGAGGGCAAACCAGGACCTGGAGACTGCCCTCCGCTGTCTCGTCTCCGCCAACCCGTCCTCGTGGTCCTCCCAACTTCCCTGGGTGGAATACGCCCATAACACCCTGCCATCGTCAGCTACCGGTATGTCAGCCTTTGAATGCCTTTATGGCTATCAGCCGCTCCTTTTTCCTTCTCAGGAAGAGGAGATCCTGGTGCCATCGGTCCAAGCCCATGTCCGTCGGTGCCGGAGGACCTGGCGACGAGCACGTGCGGCTCTACTCAAAGCCTCTGGTCGTTACCAACGGGCGGCTGATCGCCACCGTACCCCTGCTCCTAACTACTCGGCCCGTGACAAGGTATGGCTTTCTACCAAGGATCTGCCATTGAAGTCTGATGCTAAAAAACTGTCTCCCAGATTTATTGGTC
Source organism: Poromitra crassiceps (assembly GCF_964638095.1). Lineage (NCBI taxonomy): Eukaryota > Metazoa > Chordata > Actinopteri > Beryciformes > Melamphaidae > Poromitra > Poromitra crassiceps. The sequence goes on from NC_139623.1 coordinate 105,514,155, forward strand.
CTTTTTCCATCATCAAAGTCATTAACCCATCAGTGGTTCGTCTGAAACTGCCCCGTACTCTCCGGGTCCATCCTTCCTTCCATGTGTCTCGCCTCAAACCTGTCTCTACCAGCAATCTAGTTCCTCCAGCTCCGCCACCCCCACCACCTCGAATGATCGATGACCATCCTGCGTACTCTGTCAGTCGTCTCCTGGACTCTCGCCGCCGTGGTCGCGGTATTCAATACCTGGTTGACTGGGAAGGATACGGTCCTGAGGAAAGAAGTTGGGTCCCTCGTCGGCACATCCTGGACTCTAACCTGGTCCGTGGATTCCACAGGAGGCACCCGGACAAGCCTGGTGGTCCGCCTGGAGGCGCCCCTTAGAAGGGGGGGTACTGTCACAACACCATTCTGCTGCTCCCACCTGAACCTACAAACCTGCTTCTCATCACCAATCAGCACTCCTGCCAGCAATCAGCACTCATCTCACCCACTATAAGAACCATCCTCAGTCATCAGTCTTCGCTGGAACATTGCCATTTCACGGTTTGTGATCCTGACTCCAGCCAGTATTAGTCAGAGTTGTGCGAAAAGCCTATTTTGGATTCCTTTTTTTGATCTGCTGCCTGTCTGCCTGTTATCCTGACGTCTTTTCCCTTGTGTGTCCTCAGGATCATCAACCTGCGGACTTGCCACCCAGAGCTCAACCTGAACATTTAAAAAAATAAATACCTTGTCATTTTTTCCTCACCTGGTTGTCCGTCTGCTTTTGGGTTCGACCCTATCTCATGACACTTTTGGCAGCAAGCCACTACTATAATTAGGCCAACCAGTTGCAGCTGTGGTGTCTTGTGTGCCAATTACGAATGAAACTGCTTTGTCGTTGAAAACGCTATTAAAAAATATATTTGAATAATTATTTTTGTCAGATTATTGAATGATTTAGTTGTAGGCCGTGTTCTAAGCGGGATAATGTATATTGAGGCGGTGATTACTGGGAAATAATGACCTTCAGGTGAACGATCAATCCACCTGTCGGTCATTATTTCCCCCGTAATCACCGCCTCAATATACATTATCCCTTACGTAAATCAGATCATGTGAATAGCCTGCACATGTACATACATTGTGCATAATACAGTTCTCAAAACTTTTCAGATCAAGGACCCCTAAACTGACTGTAAATGACTGCAAAGTTATTTTTTATATTGCCTTAATATGCAGTAGTTTTAATTTGTTTACTGTTACATGGCTTATAATGGCAGATGATGTTGCACTACAGTGCCGCCTTGTGGCTTCTCCTGCAATTAGTTTGAGATACTTCTCCCGGTGCGTTGTGGGATATTTCCTCTTTCTCTCTCTCTGAAACACACCACAACACAGGCATGGTTGCAGCCAAAGCTATTTTGCATCATAGAAGGTACGGTAAAAGGGTTGAAACTACACTGGTTGTGCATTTTGTTCATATGTTTGTAACCTGTAAAGCATTTTATTTTGTCACTTACCTTGTTGCTTCTGCATTGTCCGTGTTTGTTATCTCAAAGAGCTCCAAGCCAAGAAGCATAGCACAAGCTAACGAGCATGCTAGCCAGGAGGGCTGATGTCCGACACTCTTAAAACTAGCGCTCTTGGTATTTGTGGAACGAGGTATGGAAATTGAATTCATGCATTATTGCTAATTGAAGTGTAATTTTGGTCATATGAGTAACACTGCACTGTATGTTTGAATTGGCTAGCTTAAAAGCAGTGGATTTCTTCGAACTGAACATAAATGTTTTATTTGATTTTATTTCATTATGTGATGCATTATATTGTTGTTATGTTTCATATTTGTCGTAGCACTTTATAGAAGCATGTCAAAGGTGATTATAATGCATTTAATTGTTAATTGGTCTTACATGTTTTTGTGAATGGTGAAACTACAGACCAGCTTCTCTTCTGTTTATCCTCTGTAGTTTTCACGGTGCTCAACGGAACAACATAAACACCCGTTTGAAACTCTCTGCATCTACTGCGTCTTACTTACTTGAGCCAAGTGGCCGCTACAGTGAAAACTCGACCTACACCAGCCCTGCCATCTCCTGGACAAGCCCATGCCATCTCGCCTGATGTCCAACTACCAGCCTGACGCCGGACAGTTGAATCTGCTCGCACCCAACACTCGGGCAAGATTGTAAATGATCAATACACTAAAGGTACAGCCACAGATCCAGTGAGAGATTTTGGCTGACAAGAGACAGTAAAAATAACTACACCTCACATGTAGGCTTTCAACGATAAAAGTAAATTCTAAGATAAACATCAAAACACCATAGGACTAAATCGCTGAAGATTTCAAGGTGTTTCAAGAGTTCAAGTGCCTGGTTTATGTTTATGAGACCATAATTGACAAAATACTGTATCTGTTTCTGAAAAGCTTTAAAGAGTCAAGTGCTTTAGCTGTTAATGCTTACAGCACCTATCTATGACATTTTGTCTCTCGTCACTGTTTTATGCTAAAGATCCCTTTAGATGTCCAGAATTTGTAAATGTCTGATATAAATAGTATTACTCTGTGGTAAGAAATAACCACAGCTCAGAAGTTTAAATCCAGACAAAGGACAATAAAAGGCCACAATCGACTTAAAACAGCTGCACAAACAAACAAAATGTCACGCGAGACAGAAAAGACAGACCAAACAGATACACCAAGCAGGTCCAGCTCACGTGAAAGAACTCTAACAGAGAGAGGACAAGCAATGAGCGATGAAGACATCAAAAAACGTGAGAAAACATTCAACAAGAATTACGACTCTTGGAAGCTGGTAGCAAGGAAGACTAGGACCAAACTGAAAGCTCCCTGTTCAGAAGAAGACCTTGATACACTTAAGCAAGATATCGAAGCAAGACATGGTGCAGTATCTGTACATTACGAGCCTATTCTACGTAACTCTAACACCACACCAGAGATTGTTAAGAAAATGGATGCTTGTGTTACTCTAACTAAAGAAATATGTGACCTCATAAATAAACGCCTAGAGACTATTGATAATGATTATAATGACCAACTCGAGAAGGAAAGAGTGAGAACAACATTAAACAAAGACGAGTATGGATCTATATTTGGTCACACAAAAACTGAAACTGTAATCACAGTCAACACAGAAATCAAGCTCTAGCAAACGAGCAGATGCTGAAGCAGAGCTCGCAGCGAAGTTGGAACAATCAAAGGCCATGAAAGAAATTCAGGCTCAGCAAACATGTCTACATAAATTGGAAAGTGAATGGAAAATTAAAGAGGCAAATATGTTGTCAGAAATGAAACAGAAAGAAGTAGAGATGCACCTCAAGATGGAACAAGAGAGAACAAAACTACAGGAGTTACAAGCAGAAAAGGAAGTCAAAATAGCAGCAGCTCGTGTGAGGGCATATGACACCTTTGATGGTTTTGAGGAAGAGATTGATGAAACTAACTCTGCTTTCCAAATAATTGAAGATAGAACTCAATTAAATCCAGATGCCGCATCATTCCAACCACATCAAGCATCTCCTGAAGTGACAATGACCCAGGATTCCATCAGTCTAGCTCAAGCAATCGCCAGCTCCTTAAGCATGAGCCGCCTGCCGGTCCCTGAACCAAGTACATTCAGTGGTGACCCCATCAAATTCATAGACTGGAAAATGTCTTTTATGACTCTCATAGACAGAAAACCTCTCCCAGCAAGTGACAAGATATTTTACTTAAAAAATTATCTTGCTGGAGAGGCTCGAAAAGCAGTGGAAGGTTTCTTCTACCGAGAGTCAGAGGATGCATACAAAGGAGCCTGGAAGGTCCTACAGGACAGATATGGTAATCCATTTATCATACAAAAAGCCTTCAGAGATAAGCTCATGAAATGGCCCAAGATCAGCACGAACGATCCTGTAGCACTCCGAGAGTTTGCTGACTTCCTTCAAGGCTGCACTGAAGCGATCCCACACGTCAAAGGACTATCCATCCTCAATGATTGTGAAGAAAATCATAAGCTTCTCAAAAAGCTACCTGAATGGATTGTGCGTAAGTGGAGTCGTATCATTGTGGATGAACTTGACACATCTGGAAGCTATCCAAACCTTGCAAGCTTCACACAGTTCCTAAACAGAGAAGCACGAATAGCCTGCAATCCTATTGCATCTCCACTCTTGATGAATTTCAAGTCCACGGACGAGAGGTTTCCTAAGAGAGCTAGAGCTTTCAATACAAGTGCAGAAACAAAGAATTCCACTCTGGAAAAACAAGAAATGTCCAATAGCAAAGAAAAATGGCCCTGCTCTGTGTGTAAAAATGAAGGGCATGGTATTGCAAAATGCCCCACCTTTGCAGCAAAGACCATTGAGGACAAGAAGGCTTTCATCCATGAACATAAGCTGTGCTTTGGATGCCTCAGGAAAGGGCACATCACAAAAGAGTGTAAAAGGAGACACACTTGTAGTACATGCAGCCGTCGTCATCCAACTTGCTTACATGAAGAGAGGAAGCAAAACTCTGTGGAAGCTACAAAGAATGGCTCCACTTCCACAGAAAACCACGCAAGTCAAGGAATGCACACGGCCTTGTCCAATACATCAACGCAACGTACTTCTGCTACCTCAAGTATTGTTCCTGTCCTCATGTCCTCAGCAGAGCAGCCACACAGAGAGGTGCTTACTTACGCAATCCTGGACACACAGAGTGATTCGACGTTTGTCTTAGAAGATGTACTCGACAAACTGAATGTGGATGCCCAACCAGTAAAACTGAAACTCAGTACTATGACAGCCATTGACACGATCATAGCAAGCAAAAACGTCCATGGTCTCCAAGTTCGAGGGCTCCACTCTGAAAACTACATCCAAATACAGCAGGCCTACTCTCGTGATTTTATCCCAGTAGACAAGTCATATGTCCCGACTAGAGAAACAGCATTACAGTGGTCCCACCTCAGACACTTAGCAGATAAATTACCCCCACTGCAAGACTGTGATGTAGGGCTCTTAATCGGATATAACTGTCCATCAGCGCTAGCTCCTCTTGAAGTTATCATAGGCGGTAAAGGTGAACCGTTTGCACAGCGATCAGAACTAGGATGGAGTATCATAGGCTCATCAAATCCCCACCTAGACAGACAAGGAAATCAGAGCTTTGTGCATCGGGTCACAGTAAAAGAAATGGTAATTCCAACAGCTACAGATGTTCTGAAAGCCCTGGAATCAGACTTCAATGAGAGAACTTACAAAGACAAATATGTGTCTCAAGATGATGTCCACTTCATACAGTTTCTCAGTGATAACATCACACAGAAGGAGGACGGGCATTACGAGATGCCCCTCCCTTTCAAGGCCAACAGTCCACCTGTTCTGGCAAATAACAAGAGACTAGCTACAGTTCGCCTTCAGTGTCTCAAAAAGAAGTTAAAGGCTAATAAACAATATCATGAACAATACAAAAACTTCATGGAGGAAATAATCAATAAAGGCGATGCAGAGCTAGCCCCTACACCACAAGAGGGAGAGATAGAGTGGTACCTTCCTCATCACGGCATATATCACCCCAGAAAACCTGATAAGTTAAGAGTTGTGTTTGACTGCTCAGCCAAGTACCGTGGTGTTTCACTCAATGACACTCTACTAACTGGACCCGACCTGATCAATCCTCTAGTAGGAGTTCTTTGTCGCTTCAGGAAGGAGGCCGTAGCCATCATCTGTGACATTGAAAGAATGTTTCATCAGTTCCTCGTCACACCTGATTCCCGGAATTACTTGAAATTCCTCTGGTGGAAAGGTGGAGATTTGGAAACGGAACCACAGGAGTACAGGATGGCGGTTCACCTTTTCGGGGCCGCCTCGTCTCCAGGATGTGCTAATTTCGGCTTGAAACATCTGGCACGGCAACAGAAAAGCAAATATCCATCAGCATCAACCTTCGTCGAGAAGAACTTTTATGTTGATGACGGGTTAGCCAGTGTCCCATCGGTGGAAGAAGCCAAGAGGCTGATCAATGAATCACAAGAGTTGTGCAAAAGAGGAGGCCTGCATCTTCACAAATTCAACTCAAATGAGAAAGCAGCTCTTGACTGCATCGACCCCTCAGAAAGAGCAGCAACTATCGAACCTCTTGGACTAGATCCGACCCCAGCAGAGCATGCACTTGGCATTCAGTGGTCGATCAAAGATGACACTTTCAGCTTTAACATCAGCTTGAAAAACCAGCCTTCAACCCGTCGTGGTGTCCTGTCTGTCATTGCTTCTCTCTATGATCCACTTGGGTTCATCGCCCCATTCATCCTAAGTGGAAAGTGCATCCTCCAAGAGCTGTGCCATAGAGGAGTTGGATGGGATGATCCACTCCCAGATGACTTAAAGCCACGATGGGAGGAGTGGATGAATGGTCTTCACGAGTTAAAAGAGGTCACAATTCCGAGATGCTACCACCCACATAGCTTCCATAACATTGTCAGAACAGAGTTGCATCATTTCTCAGATGCCAGTACTGTGGGATATGGTACATGTTCTTACCTCAGGTACAAAAATGACAAAGACGAAGTCTACTGCAGCCTCGTGATGGCCAAAGGAAGGGTTGCACCCACAAAATTGAGTATTCCGAGACTGGAACTAACGGCTGCAGTGGTCTCTACAAAAGTCAGCGTTATGTTAAAGAATGAACTTGACATGAAGATTGATGAAGAATTCTTCTGGACGGATTCGCAAGTTGTGCTAGGATACATCAATAACGAAGCACGCAGGTTCCACATATTCGTTGCCAACAGAGTTCAACTGATAAGGGATAACACTGATCCCAGTCAGTGGCGTTATGTGGACACCACGGAAAACCCGGCCGATCACGCGTCCAGAGGCCTTCATGCATCATACATTCGCTCAACAAACTGGCTGCAAGGCCCCAAATTTCTCTGGGAGGAAGAATTGCATCTCACACCTAACTCTTCAACGGAGCTACTCGTTGGCGACCCTGAAGTCAAGACAATTCAGGTATTCGCAACTACAGCCAACAACTGCACTGACATTCTCAGCCGTCTAAGTCAGTTTTCTTCTTGGACGACACTTCTTAAGGTGGTTGCAAGAATTAAGAGGTTGGGGTCTAAACAAAAACGATACAGTGAGCATGTGACCGTTGAGGAACGTGAGAGGGCTGCTGAAGAAGTGATCAAGCTCGTACAGCAACAAGCTTTCCCCCATGAGACAAAAATGCTTCAGAGTGAAAAAGACCTTCCAAACTCAAGCTCTCTCTTCTCTCTCGACCCCATCTTGCTTGGAGGGCTTCTCTGTGTTGGCGGGAGATTGAAACAGTCATCCCTCAGTCAAGAGTTAAAACACCCAGTCATTCTCCCAAACGACAGCCGCATCACTAAGCTGATTGTGTCCCACTACCATGCTAAGATTTGCCATCAGGGTCGAGGACAAACTCAAATGGAGCTTAGAGCAAATGGCTTTTGGGTCATTGGGGGGAGCAAGCTGGTCACTAAACTGATACACACATGTGTGCCATGTAGGAAACTTCGACGACCGACAGAGACACAGCGTATGGCTGAACTTCCAAAAGAGCGTGTCGAAGCCTCAGCTCCATTCACTTACAGCGGCATGGACTGTTTCGGCCCATTCTTTGTAAAGAAAGCTCGCAAAGAATACAAAAGATATGGCCTGATTTTCACATGCCTCTATTCCAGAGCTATCCATATTGAAATGGTTGAAGATTTGTCAACAGACTCATTCATCAACGCCTTGAGATGCTTTATCAGTCTCAGAGGAGCTGTTCGACAACTACGCTGTGACCAGGGTTCTAATTTTGTAGGAGCCAGAAATGAGTTTAAGGAAGCACTTAAGCAATGTGACACAAAATTAGAAGTCTTCTTGACTGAAAGGCAGTGTGAATTTGTCTTTAACGCCCCCTCTGCCAGCCACGCAGGTGGTGTTTGGGAACGTCAAATTCGAACTGTTAGAAACGTTCTGAACGCTACTTTCGCACAATGCCCAGGTCGACTCGACGATGCCTCCCTCAGAACACTGTTCTATGAAGCCATGGCCATTGTGAACAGCCGACCGTTAACAGTGGATAGAATCAATGATCCTCAGGCTCTAGAACCTTTAACTCCAAATCATCTCATTATGATGAAATCTAAAGTCGCTCTTCCACCCCCTGGTGTATTTGTGAAGGAGGATCTGTATTCAACAAAGAGGTGGCGAAGAGTTCAGTATCTAATTGAACAGTTCTGGAGTCGTTGGAAAAAAGAGTATCTCCAAAACATATCTACAAGACAGAAATGGCACCTGCCCCAACGCAACCTCCAGCTGAACGACATAGTAATTATCAAAGATGACAACCTCCAGAGAAACCAGTGGCAGCTGGGACGAATAGTCGAGGCCATTCAAGAGAGTGATGGCTTAGTTCGTCGGGTCAAAGTACAACTTGGGGAACGAAAACCTCAAAGAAAGAAAGACTCCCCTTCCAAACCTTCGGTTATTGAACGACCAATCCAAAAATTGGTGCTCCTCCTTGAGAGCTGATTAGAACAAACAGATTGATAATTGATATTTCAACCCTGAAGGTCCAACTTAAAGGTAGTCATTCATTAAGGTCAAGAAATCCTGTATAATTCATTTACTCTTTATGTCTATTTTGTTCATTCATTATAACAGGACTTGGTGGGAGTGTAAATGACTGCAAAGTTATTTTTTATATTGCCTTAATATGCAGTAGTTTTAATTTGTTTACTGTTACATGGCTTATAATGGCAGATGATGTTGCACTACAGTGCCGCCTTGTGGCTTCTCCTGCAATTAGTTTGAGATACTTCTCCCGGTGCATTGTGGGATATTTCCTCTTTCTCTCTCTCTGAAACACACCACAACACAGGCATGGTTGCAGCCAAAGCTATTTTGCATCATAGAAGGTACGGTAAAAGGGTTGAAACTACACTGGTTGTGCATTTTGTTCATATGTTTGTAACCTGTAAAGCATTTTATTTTGTCACTTACCTTGTTGCTTCTGCATTGTCCGTGTTTGTTATCTCAAAGAGCTCCAAGCCAAGAAGCATAGCACAAGCTAACGAGCATGCTAGCCAGGAGGGCTGATGTCCGACACTCTTAAAACTAGCGCCCTTGGTATTTGTGGAACGAGGTATGGAAATTGAATTCATGCATTATTGCTAATTGAAGTGTAATTTTGGTCATATGAGTAACACTGCACTGTATGTTTGAATTGGCTAGCTTAAAAGCAGTGGATTTCTTCGAACTGAACATAAATGTTTTATTTGATTTTATTTCATTATGTGATGCATTATATTGTTGTTATGTTTCATATTTGTCGTAGCACTTTATAGAAGCATGTCAAAGGTGATTATAATGCATTTAATTGTTAATTGGTCTTACATGTTTTTGTGAATGGTGAAACTACAGACCAGCTTCTCTTCTGTTTATCCTCTGTAGTTTTCACGGTGCTCAACGGAACAACATAAACACCCGTTTGAAACTCTCTGCATCTACTGCGTCTTACTTACTTGAGCCAAGTGGCCGCTACACTGACACAGGAATGAATGAATGAATGAATGAATTTTATTTTGGATAATGCAAGACAAACATCCAAGGGATGACATGAAAAGTGCAAACACTTATTTCCTACATATTAGATCACTGATGATCACAGATGTGTTACTTAATTCTAGTGAAAATAAATGATTACGCTTTTTGATGGGGACCCCATGGAAGCCCTTCAAGGACCCCTGGGGGTCCCCGGACCACACTTTGAGAACAACTGGCATAATGTACTTGCATTGTAGCATAAATGTCTATAAATCTATAAATGAATCAAGAGCCAACTTTGTGAGAATTCTTTTCACCCAGAAACTCTTTATTCTTGCAGTTCAATCATGAGAGGCCAGTTGGTAGGATTTAACGAACTTTATTTAGCAATCTGCATGCATGGCAAATACTTTGGCGCATGACTCCATTAGCCAGTGGCGCTGCTCTTGAGGCAAGAGGAGGGCATCTGCATAGGCTAGGAGATCCCCCCCCAGTGGGGGATCAGGAGTCACGACTCGTTGGTGGCGGACTGGGGAGGTGGGTGGGGCAAAACAACGCTTCGGAGGACGGCTCAGGGGAGATGGACTGCCGTGAAGCTGCTGCTGCTATGATCGGCCAGAGAGAGAGAGGTGACGTAGAACCCTTGCTATATATATGAGAATTAACTGACGTCATATCTGACGTCATTACGGACGTCATACTAAGACTTTGACTGACCACGTCATACTAGAACTTGACTGACGTCAGGGGGTGATCGGATTAGATTATGCACGAATGGCCTTCAGCTTGAAATATGGTCTAGAGACCTCACTTCAATCATGAGAGGCCAGTTGGTAGGATTTAACGAACTTTATTTAGCAATCGGCATGCATGGCAAATACTTTGGCGCATGACTCCATTAGCCAGTGGCGCTGCTCTTGAGGCAAGAGGAGGGCATCTGCATAGGCTAGGCGATCCCCCAAAAGGAAGATCTGATTACCGGAGGTTAATTGAGATCTGCGGGCACCGGTAGTTGATTGAACTTTTCTGGCCTTCGACCTTTTAGCGACTTACAGCTATTTGCGGCTGGCGCTCCCAACTCGGTCGGGCCTTCGATCTTCGTACATTAGTAGTTGATTGTACTTTTCTGGCCTTTTCTGGCCTTCAACCTTTTTAACGACTTACGGCTACTTGCGGCTGGCGCTTCCCAAACCCGGACGGGCCTTCGATCTTGATCCCCCTACTTGCGGCTGGCGCTTCCCAACTCGGTCGGGCCTTGCGCGCCGCACGACTTGGCCTTCTGACTGACCCTGACTCTCTCTTTCGACTCTCTCTCTCTTCCCCCCAAAAATGATCCGGGAGATTTACTGTGCCTTACTGGGCGCTGTGCTTTTCGGGGAGCCACCACCAATGAGACATTTTGGCACGGAAGCCCGGGACACTGTTCGTTGCCATGCTCGCCGATTAAGGGAGGAGGGTTCTTTGGGCCACGGTATGGCTGCCTGCTCCGGGCGGGTGTAGCTGGAGAGCTGATGAAGACCAGCGGGAGCGTCCGCTTGAGGTGCAGGATGAACCAGGATCTTGTCATGTGATGACGAGGTGCGATGAGGAACGGGGGAGCCGGGGGCCAGTCTGAGGCCTGAGCCTGATGTCGCGAGCCATGGGGAGTAGATTGTTTCCAGAAGTTAGGATGACTTAGGGGTTGGTGACTTAGTGACTTGGGGGTAGGTGACCTAGTGACTTACGGCTGGCGCTTCCCAACTTGGCGCTGGACTTGGATGCCTTAGGGGTTGGTGACATATGGCCCAATTCCACAGCAGCTAGTAGCGCGGTCCCGCTCCGCTCGACTCGACTTTTGGTCTCATCCCACCGTCAAAAACCGGCCCAGCTCGGTTTGATTTAAGGCCGAGTCGTGCTACTTTTGGTCCCTGCCTCGTCGGGGTACTTCGGGCTGGCGAGTAGGTCCCAAATGGTGACGTAAAACTCTGATGGCTACTGATTGGTCAGAGAGAATCGTGTTTACTCTGTCTACTGACTGTCAATGCAATGCTGGCGGCTGCATACCAGTTTAGTGGTCTTACCTTATCTTCTGTTATGTATATTTCCATCAGTATTTTGTGTCGCTGCCTTCACCTCCGGTGAAATAAAATCGTGGCGGGTGTTCAATTGTCTGAGAAAAAAGTCCGCTGCTCGCTCAGGGAGCTCTGTAGTTGAGTGCAGGCTGCAGCGCTCCGCTAGGCCGCAGCGGGTGTTTGGAAGCCCCGGTCTTGCCTGGTGAGAGGCTGCGGGGTAGAGGCTTCACTCTGTTGCGCCTCTCCCGTCCCCACACAGCGCAGCGCATGCCTGTGATATCATTCTCTTGGCCGATTGTCACATTTGCCCATGTACACTGTAGGTCATTTAGAGGCACCAGTATTTCATAAACAGTTTAAAAGTTCTGTGGATGGATTTAATTGTAACGTTATGTTATAGCCGAAGGACAGATATGCGGTCGCTATTTTTAGACGACCAGCTGTGGGCGTGGGCGGGGGGGGGGGGCAGATGATCCGCGGTGGAAGCAAAACGTCCATAGGGCTGATACGATTAGAGCCGAGTGGTGACGAGCTGTACAGGGCAGTAAAATGTGGTGGAAATGAGCCATTAGTGACTTAGGGGTTCCCGACTTGGCCTGGGTGACTTAGTGATATCCCAACTTGGCGCTGGACTTGGATGACTTAGGGGTTGGTGACTTAGTGACTTAGGCGTTCCCGACTTGGCCTGGGTGACTTAGTGACTTGGGGGTAGGTGACCTAGTGACTTACGGCTGGCGCTTCCCAACTTGGCGCTGGACTTGGATGCCTTAGGGGTTGGTGACTTAGTGACTTAGGGGTTCCCGACTTGGCCTGGGTGACTTAGTGATATCCCAACTTGGCGCTGGACTTGGATGACTTAGGGGTTGGTGACTTAGTGACTTAGGGGTTCCCGACTTGGCCTGGGTGACTTAGTGACTTGACTTGGCGCTGGACTTGGATGACTTAGGGGTTTGTATGGCGAACCAAATGTACAACGAGGAGTCCGGAATCCGAGTCCGGACCCGGATCTTCCCCCTGTTGTGGCCTGGGTGACTTAATGACTTGACTTGGCGCTGGACTTGGATTACTTAGTGGTTTGTGGTGACGGCCGATGATGATGTCATCAGATAGCGACCATCTTTTTTCCCAACAAATGCCTGTTTGCTACGGACTGCTCATAGCCTTGCTGGCGCAGCTGAGGCCAGACCATGGGGAAGTCTGGGCAGATTCACGGTGATTGACGGGACCCGGCCTGCAGCACTGATGCGGGAGTGCCATATCATCTCGGACGCTCTGGGCAGACCAAGAGATCCATGGGGCGAACTGTTCATTCTGGCACAACCCTAGAGCTGAAATGAAATGCTTAATGCATGAGATATAAAGAAACTGGTTAACAAACGAATAAAATAGTTTCACCCCCTTTCAAATGCACCATATACTGCTAGTTTGCAACTCGCAGTGATATGTTATGGTTGGTTATATGGTTATATAGCGGTGGGTTTCGCAGCCTCTTGTTACATGACTAGCATGTCACTGTATTAACTGTTTTAGCTTTTGGTATTATTTATGGTCAACAGGCGTCAACAGGCGTTTTACCTTGAAATTCGTTAACAGGAAGTGGTGAGTTAGGACTGAGTAGCTTGACGCGGAAAAAACGTGAAATGAGACAGCCAGCGTGAATGTAAACGACGACGCTGTTACTGTCAGAGTGGTGATAGACAACACGGCCTCAATGCAAACATTTCAAGCTTTGCTGTTAAGAAAAATGATGATGATCTGTCAACATCCCCTGGGCCGTCTGACTTCGGTCTTAAGGTTATGACACTCAAACTGATGCCCAGACGTGCTCCATGAGCCAAGTTTTTTTTTTTTTTTTTGATGATCTCAACAACATGCTGACAGAATTATGGATGAAATATACAATGTGCGGTGATAACGTCACCGTCATCAGGCAGCGACGTGACATCTTTTACTCACGCAACCTCCCGTTTATTTACGGTTAAAGTAAAGACTTAACTGCCCGGTGAGAGGGATCCGCGCCTGCCGTGCAACTGACCACAAGCGACGTGGAATGGAACGGCCTGTGATGCCTGCTTGGAGAAGCCTGGGTGCGGACGCAGCTGAACACCCGGGACAGGATCGGCTGCTGAGCTGTGGCGCGGCCCGTCGCAGTGGCGCGCCCCGTGCCTTCTCGTCGTGGCGTACGTCGGCGGCCTGTGGCACGGCCGCTTCGCCGGTGTCGTCAGGCGTCTCGGAGGGCAAATACGCTCCGTGGCTGATCCGGAACAGGGTATCGTTGTTTAAGCTGTCGTCACTGTCCATGGGCTGCTCTGGCTCGGGATCCGACATGCCAGGAGTGGTTGCCAGGAGCGTTGAGAGATCCGCAGGGATTATCCACGGGGGTGCTGATTCGGTCTGCAGATGTGGTGCAAAACAGCCGCAAAACAACGCTTCGGAGGACGGCTCAGGGGAGATGGACTGCCGTGAAGCTGCTGCTGCTATGATCGGCCAGAGAGAGAGAGGTGACGTAGAACCCTTGCTATATATATGAGAATTGTAATGACGTAATGACGTCATATCTGACGTCATTACGGACGTCATACTAAGACTTTGACTGATCACGTCATACTAGAACTTGACTGACGTCAGGGGGTGATCGGATTAGATTATGCACGAATGGCCTTCAGCTTGAAATATGGTCTAGAGACCTCACCACTATGAAGAAATTGTTTTTATATTCTTTATAACACATTAATTGCCGCTGCAATGACCCAGTTTGAGATCAATAACACTTCTACAGATTAGATATGATCTGATCTGATCTAATCTGATCTGATCTTATCTCATCTCATATCATATCATGGTCATAGGTTCATACTCACATTTTTCTCCTTCATTACCATGTTAGAGCAGCTGGAATGGAAAGGCAGTATTACGGTAAGTTGCAATATGATTCTATGCGGGAAGTTACCTCATAATCTGCAGTCAAGTTTCTGTTGATTCATCCACTTCCAGGAGGTGTCAGTTACGCCTTTAGTAAACCTCTTAAAGTCGGCAGAGTTCATAACAGGCCCTGTAATGAGGACTCCAGGTATGATCTGTGCTGAATACATATCAGATAAAATGATGGAAAAGTCAAAGAAAGAAAATATGAGACCTGGCGTGTACTGTAGGCTCTGTGAAAAAGCCATTCTAATTCTCCGTTCTCTTTCTCCAGAAGTTACCACATTATTCATGAGACGTGTTCCCTAATTTGGGCCCCTGGTTGTATTATTTCTCTTGGGTAACATGGTGGGTGATTTTTTTTTTTTTTTTACCTTTATTTATACAGGGGGAATCTCGCTGAGAGCAATGCTCTCTTTTTCAGGAGTGCCCTGTTCACATTCACACACACACAAACACATTCATACCTGGAAGCTGACCAGCACAAGCACAGTCTGATCTGCTGGCCACTGATCAGCTCCACTGGAGCAGTTGGGGTTAAGGGCCTTGCTCAAGGGCACCTCAGTGGTGGTAATGAAAAAAAAAAAACACTGCCTTTTCACTTTCCCCACCCAGATTTATCCTGCTGGTCCGGGGGATTGAACCGACGACCTTCCGGTCACAAGCTCGCTTCTCTAACTTTTGGGCCACCACTTATACATCCACCACCTCCGGGGCCCGCCAGCTCCACCAGCTGCCTACTGTAGCGATCCTGCCACAGGAAAATTGTTATTCATTATATACATTTTCTTTACCTGCTTATTGCTGGAGCCTATATCCCAGCATGATATATATTTTTTATCTTAAATTGTTATCTTACTTTTATTTGATTTCATCCTTACTGTTTATTTTTGGTTTTCATCTTACGGAAGCTGAACAGCTTCTGGCATATTTCTCTGGCAAAGTGAGCTCTACAAAGTCCCCAGTCCTGTCACATGTCGGGCTGCTGATCGATAATAAGTCTCAGGCTGAGACTGAGGTTTCCTCTTCTAACGAGAAAATAATCACTATGATAACGGCCCATGTTCACTCCCAAACATTGTTAGTCATGACCACTGCTGACCTTGCCCCCCCAATAAGAATCAATCATCCAGAGTCAGAGTCAGAGTCAGAGTCAGTTTATTTACCATTTGCAGTCGAAACTACATTGGAATTGGGGTGCAAGAGCTTAAAACATAGACACAAATATGACAAGTCATGACAACATAACATAGCATATAAATAGACAGACAGTAAAAAGGTTTAAAAAGTAAATAAGATAAAATAAGAGAATAAAACAATAAAATAATAAAAGGAGACAGGTACATCTGTGGATAAAGGCCCGAGTCATCCAGCTCACTTATTAAAGTGCAGGAGCAAACAAAGTGCACAGTCAGACATAAAGTGCACAGTAGTAAAGTGCCTAAGCAAGGATTAATTGCATGAGAAGACCAGTATAAGACATCTTATACAAAAGAAAATAACAGAAAAAATAAAGGTCTAGGTGTGTCTAGGTGGTCTAGACAACAGAGATCTACCGTTTAGATTTGTGATCGTTCAAACTACGCACAGCACTCGGGTAAAAGCTTCTCGCAAAGCGAGTGGTGGAGCATTTAATGGAGCGGTAGCGTCTACCCAAAGGGAGTAACTCAAAAAGACTGGCGGCCGGGTGACCTGCAGGGTCCCTGATAATGCTGGAGGCCCGGGACAGAAGTCTGGAGCTATAGAGCTCTTCTAGTGCCGGCAGGTTGACACCAGTTATCTTACGGGCAAGGCGCACTACCCTATTTAAAGATTTTCGCTCCTTAACAGTTAGGTTACCAAACCATACAGTGAAGGAACTAGTGAGAATGCTCTCAATAATACAGCGATAAAAGTTGACAAGGATCTGGCTGTTGTGGGTGAACTCCTTAAGTCTTCTTAAGACGTTGCTGAGACTTTTTGACAATCGCTTTGGTATTTGAGTGCCAGCTAAGATCATCCGAGATAGTGACACCTAGAAATTTGATACTTTTTACCATCTCAACCTCTGTACCATTGATTATTATAGGATGGTGAGGTGCCTTTTTACGGCGGAAGTCAATGACAAGCTCTTTTGTCTTGGAGGCATTGAGAATTAGGTTGTTGGCCTCGCTCCACCTGACAAGTTCTTCTACCTCAGATCTGTAGTTAGACTCGTCATTTGAGCTAATGAGCCCAATGACAGTGGTGTCATCCGCGTATTTAACTATGAGATTGTTGAGGTAGTGAGCGATACAGTCGTGGGTAAAAAGAGTAAACAAGAAGGAGCTAAGAATGCATCCTTGCGGTGAGCCAGTGCTCAGAACAAGTATATCAGACAGATTATTTCCGATCCTGACTCTTTGACGCCTCAGGATTAAAAAGCTAAAAATCCACTCACAGAGAGCATCACACAGACCAAGATTTTGCAGTTTACGGATCAGAAGTGAGGGAATGATCGTATTAAAAGCAGAGCTATAGTCTATGAAAAGCATTCTGACATAAGCTCCGCTTTTATCCAGGTGTTCATATACAGAGTTCAGAGCTATATAAACTGCATCCTCAACTGATCTGTTTTCCCTATAAGCAAACTGCCAAGGATCAAGAGTAGGAGGAATCTGACATTTAATGTGGTCCAGCACCAAACGCTCCATACATTTCATAAACACTGATGTTAGTGCAATGGGTCTGTAATCATTATGACATGTGACAGGAGATTTCTTTGGGACTGGGACTACAATGGACTCCTTGAAACTTTTTGGAACAATGCGACGCTGCAGTGACATATTAAAAATATCTGTCATCACAGGGGCAAGCTGCTCAGAGCAGGACCTGGCAACTCGGGGAGGAATGCCATCCGGTCCAGCGGCCTTCCCCACCTTGGTCCTGGACAGAACCTTTCGAACCTCGTGTTCAGATACAGTTAGCCCAGACATCCCCACACTATTACAGCAATGCCATCACTCGGGGCCCATCTTGCTAGTGTTTATGCTTCTATTAGACAGTGTGCAGAATCAGAGGAAATGCTCACCACGTTTTGGTACCTCCTGATGTTGAGCAAACCGTTATGTCGCAAGAGTTTTAGCATTCTGAAAAGTTTGTTGTTTCGGGAGATGACACAAAGCTCCCCTGCTCAGAGACAGTTGGGTTCATCCAAACCTCCAGCAGCATATGTTCCAGGCTAAGACAAACATATGGAGGAGGCGGGCAAAGAAATGAGTGATAGGGGTGTGGAATGTGCATGCTCACGTGGTTAAGTAAAAGTTCTTAAAGGAGACTTTGCACTAACTGGTAATTTGATCAAGTAAGCAAAGGAAGTGAATGGCTGGGGAGTTAGCACTAAAGAGAAACCCAAACAAAACAGAAACAGCTGGGAACTGAAAAACATTGATTGTGGAAGAGCATAACCTTGTCAGCATAGATGTTCTATATTCCACTTGATGAGGGAGTCTGAGCAGGGACCAAACCTAAAAACAACCTTAAAACAAGACAACGATGCTGCTGTGCTCCTCACAGCCAATCAATTTGTTTGGACAGGTAAATTAAGCACCCCCCGTGGAGCCAATCAGAGTTCTTTTAAAAATGTTAGAGTGTAGTGGGGAGATGCATCCCCCAAAGTCCCCCCCCCCCCACCTTCCCCCAAGTTTTGGCTGCATGGACGGACAAACAAACAAACAAACAAACAAAGACCCAACATCAAACAAACACAAACAAGTAAACAAATGAATGAATAAACAAAGAAACAATGTAGCCCCCAACTTGGACTAATCTGTAGTTTGGAAAATGCCACATCGCAGTGGTGAGATGTAGCCTATTATTCCCTGATGTTTGTGTACACACATCATGTAGACATGTACCCTTGGGCCACTGTGTGTCATTTGGAAAATGTAACAATACAGTATATGGCTAGAGTTACTGACCAAAGGCATGCGCAAAGACCTGAATAATATTATAACTATGATGGGGAAAGCATATATATTTAAAGCTACGAAAAGACATCAATTAGATATTGAACATTTTAAAAGGTTTTAAAACATTTTTAAACGTTCCTCCTGATGGTATGTATGTTTTTCTTTCATTTTTTTCCTTTCCTGTGTCTGAGCTTGTTTGTTTGTTTTGTTCATATGTTGTTGGAATGGAAAAAAGAAAAGAAAAAAAAGACAGCATACAGTAACACACTATGACATATTTTGTGCTATTTGGATAACTTTGATCAATGTGTCACGTAATAAACGTGGTATCTAAGTTTCAATCTGTCACCGGCTTCTCAGATGCAGATGCAGCTTGCCCACTACATGAACTCACCCGCAGCTCGCCCGCTGCACGACCTCACCCACTGCGCAACCTCAACCGCAGCTCGCCCACTGCATGCGCCACCTCACCCGCAGCTCGCCCGCTGCACAACCTCACCCACTGTGCAATCTCACCCGCAGCTCGCCCGCTGCACGACCTCACCCACTGCGCAACCTCACCTGCAGCTCGCCCACTGCGCACCCTCACCCGCAGCTCGCCTCGCCCACTGCGCAACCTCACCCGCAGCTCGCCCACTGCGCAACCTCACCCCCAGCTCGCCCACTGCGCAACCTCACCCCCAACTTGCCCACTGCGCAACCTCACCCGCAGCTCACCCGCTGCGCCACCTCACCCCAGCTCGCCCGCTGCACGACCTCGCCCACTGCCTGCGCCACCTCACCCGCAGCTCGCCCGCTGGGCAACCTCACCCACTGCGCAACCTCACCCGCAGCTCGCCCGCTGCATGACCTCACCCACTGCGCAACCTCACCTGCAGCTCGCCCACTGCGCAACCTCACCCGCAGCTCGCCTCGCCCACTGCGCAACCTCACCCGCAGCTCGCCCACTGCGCAACCTCACCCCCAGCTCGCCCACTGCGCAACCTCACCCGCTGCGCCGCCTCACCCCCAGCTTGCACGCTGCGCGACCTCACCCACTGTGCAACCTCACTACCCGCAACTGGCCCGCTGCGCCACCTCACCCCAGCTGACCTGCTGCACAACCTCACCCGCAGCTCGCCCGCTGCGCGACCTCCCGCAGCCCTTGCTCAACTGGTTGAGCAATTCTGCGCCACGCCACACTGCGCAGTGCCGCGGACTGCCACCTAATTACAGAGTCCTGTTACTAGTGATTAAATATGCTGCAACACTTACAAATGGTTAAAATGATTAAATGATTACATTTTTTAAATCTTATCATATACTTTGTCACACGGCTAAGCCTATAACTTTAAGCAACGGAGGTGGCTGCATAGATGGTGATGTAGTTGACGCGCTGGCCAACAGCAGTGTCTGTGAGATAAATAAGATTCCAACTCCAGTTTCTATATTTATTTTTTTCAGATTTTCAGATTATTGTACTTCACCAATGTTGCCCCGGCCGCTGCCTGCTCCACCCGATCTGGGGAGAGCCGTAGACTATAGCACAATGCTTCCTCTGACACATGCACAGTTGCCAGCTGCTTCTTTTCACCTGACAGCGAGGAGCTTCACCGGCAGGACGTAGCACGTGGGAGGATCACGCTATTCCCACCAGTTCCCTTCGAACAGGTGCCCCGGCTGACGAGAGGAGGCGCTAGTGCAGTGACCAGGACACAAATCATAATCCAGCTTCCCACCCACAGACACAGCCAATCCTCCAGTTTCTCATTTTGATATGCCCACCATTTAATGGTCTTCTTCAACAATATGATTGGCAAGAATCCATAGCGATGCAGTGCAAATCTTCATATAAACAATTACTCCATAAAACACCAAACCGTGGCAATGGTGGTGGTCAAAAACTGTATTGCTCTGCATCAGGCAACAAACCTGTTGATTGATTGCAACCCACTCTTAAGGCTACGTTCACACAGCAAACCTTAGTGCTCAGATCAGATTTTTTGTGTGGCTGTTCACACAGACTTTTTAAAAGTTGCACATATCAGACTCCAGTGTGAACAGGTTGCGGACCTGAAGTGACCCGCATGTGTAGAAGAACAACAATAACGTCACATGCAGCACACTGCTGTTCTACATAAACCCGGAAGAAGACAGCAGTAAACATGGCGGTAGCTGACGATGTTGTTTCATCTGTTGTTTATGGTTTAATTTACAAGTTATTGTGCAGTGGAAGCCAGCGAATACAGGAGCAGATGATAGCGAGGAGGAGGAGAAAGACAGCCAAAATTTTAATGATGGCTTTCTGTGGAGCAATAGCTGCTACTTCTTGCTAATTCATATAAGGTCTAAAACCTCACTGTCCCTCCACTGATTAGCTCCCTCACAGCTGTCCTCCATGTTTTCACAATCTGCCCGCTTGGTCCTCCCTCCTCCCGCCAGCGCAGAATAGTGAGGAATGTCCCTCTGGAATGACGTAAAAGTCAAATTGAAGCATTAAGTCAGATATGGGCCAGATGTCTGTTCACACCGGAGTCACATTCCACATTTGAGAGTAGCCCAGGCCATCTTTAAAGAAGTCACTTTCAATGTGACTTGTACTGTTCACACAGTCATGAAAAAGACTGATCTGAGTCACCTAGGGGGGAAAAGATTAGATTCAAGCACTAAGGATGGCTGTGTGAACGTAGCCTAAATAACCTGTGACTCAAGCAAGCAGTGACCCAAGGGTGTCACCTAGTGACCAATTTAGTATCATGCATAGAAAACCATGAAATGGCTCCTACATGTATCTCACTGACTGTGTTTATACACAATAATCTGTATAATAATTGTCATTACTCTTACTGTGAGAATAATGTGAGAATAATTGTGTTGATCAAAGTTACTGTAAGTTTTGTCAAAGAATCCATAAAATGGGCGGGGGGAGACGTTGTTGTATTATTAGTAGTACATCTTTCTGCTAACAAGTTATCAAGGCACAATGTAAGCTAAAGCAGGTAATCTGATTAAACCAATTTGGATGGTGGTATAAGCCTAATCACATTTCATCGCCATTCATTATTTTAATTTTTTCATTGGCACTCTTCAAATACTATGTAATCTGCTATCGTCTTTGAGCAATTAACATCTCCTTTTTTTGGGGCCAGCAGGCCCTGACGGGGTCAGAAGATGGAAAAGTCAGGACATTCACATGTTACTGTAAGTGAGGTTAGCGAATAGCTGGAGCAGCTAGGAATAGGAAGGTCGTAGAGTTGGGACGGTCGGGACTCGAGGGGTGCTAGGGGGAGTAGCTAGGGGGATATGTGTGGTGGTGGTGGGGGGGGGGGGGGGGGGCAAGAGGGACAGGGAGGTAGTAGATAGTGGGGATTGGAGGGGTGGGTAGGGGGAGGAGCTGAGTGGTCAACATCGGTGGTGGGGGATGGGGGGGGGGGGCAAGGGTAAAGGGGTTATAGCTAGGGATAGAAAGGTGGTAGAGAGTCAGGGATGGGTAGGGGGAGTGGGTAGGGGGGTGGGGGAGGTGGGAGCGGACATGGTGCCATAAAGCAGAATGGCCACACCACTGTGCCGTGGGGCTTAAAGGTTTGCGCTTGGTATCAAGACACACCTCTTGAGCTCCAACTGCCCTTTACTGGACATACTGTGATTATTGGCTGAGGGAAACATGCCTCTCCCTGAATGTTGATCACTTCCCTCATGCCTCTGCTGTATGTCTTCTGCTTCTCTGTCACTTTCATAGAATTTATCCAATAGACTCAAGGGCAGGAAGGAAGACAGATTTAGATGGAACAATGAAAAATAACAACCCAAGGGCTGTGCACACCAGTCTTGATGTAATTATGATAATGGAGACATGGGCCATGGGACCTTCATATAATTATGTTACTTTGATTAGGTCATACTTGAGACGTGGAGTCCTGCAGTCAGACAGCTAAGTACCATAATCCACATAAGGCTGCATCAGTATTTTAAGTGAGATTGCTATTGAACACATATAACAATATACAGGAATTTATCTTGGTCATATTAGTGCAACTATGATGTGTGTGTGCGCAGAAACGGGCTGAAACTTTCAGGGGGTGAAAAGAGCACCCTGACAGAGCCTGAATTTGTAATTAGGGCAGATGAATTGCCCTACGGCTGATTGCCCTAAGGCTGAGGCTATAGTGCACCGATGTCATCAGTGACATCACTGATGATGTCATTAGTGATGTCATCAGTCTGAAGCTCACGAGAGAGACTGAGGGAGAGGGAGAGAGAGGGGAAGAGAGACTGAGGAAGAGGGAGAGAGGAGAGGGAGAATGACTGAGGGAGAGGGAGATAAAAGAGATGGGGAGAGACTAAGGGAGAGAGAGGGGGAGAGAGACTGAGGGAGAGAGAGAGGGAGACATTTCGCACGCCAATAGGGCAGGCAAGGCCACGCAGCAGCCGAGCTGTGGCCGAGCTGCGTATGTGAGCTGCAGGGACAGCTCGGCGAGCTGCAGGATGGGCGAGACCACACAGCGGGCGAGCCTAGGAATCGAGCGCGTGTAGCGCACGAGATGCCGTGTGGAATTATTGGGGAATAAGTATGTTTACACAATAGTCTGATTATTGCCCTAATTTGATTATGAGAATGTTTTGATTGTTTCTACAGGCATTACAGATTCCATATTGACCGAATACATTGTTGAGCAGAGCCTCCTCCTCCACCTCAGGCTATAACCAAAGTCAATCCTTTGCCTCCGGTCATAAACTGCAGTCGGATTTCTGTTGTTCCCATGCCACTTTACAGAGTAGAGACAGGCAGGTAGACTGGGAATAAACAAACTTTAAAATGTTCCAAGTCAAGGTGCTGCCTGGGCAAGTACGGAGCACAGAAGGGGACTTGAGGGAGAAAAAGTAGACAGGAGAAAAACAGACACACACACACACACACACACACGCACACACGCGCACACACACACACACACACACACACACACACACACACACACACACACACACACACACACACACACACACACACACTATGTATATATATATGTTGTTGTAGAATGGAATTCACCATTCCTCATCCGCATTATAATGATTCAAACAGCTTATATAAACCAAATGAATTGAAACTAAGAGTCCAGGAAGTGTCTTATAAGTATATTTAAAGCCATAACATTCTCCTTTAAACTGCATTAGAGGAGGACTGAATCTTAATGTAAATACATATTGATATGCATACAGAGTCCGGAATATTCAGTGATGACTGACAGTTGACGTGGATTACTTATATACTCAGGGAGGCTGAGAGAAACAGAGAGGAGGGATGAACTTGGAATGTGTGGGCGTTGGAACTGTGTGTGTATGTGTCTATGGAACATGATGCATTGTTCCAAGGTTTGAGCAGAGGGAAGAAATCTCCTCAATGCCATGACAGATATGCTGTCTGTCTGTAGTGTCTGTCCATGTCTGCATGTATGAGATGTCTTATGACTAATAACCTATACCAATTAATTATGTGTATGCAATTACAGCTTATTGATTATTAAATGCCAGTGGAACTTTAATTTTATACTATATATATATATATATATATATATATATATATAACCTTATAATAAGAATGAGAAGTGTGCGTGCGTGCGTGCATGTGTGTGTGTGTGTGTGTGTGTGTGTGTATGCGTGTGAGCAGAATTTTGTCCGGCCACAGCTATGCCGTTTTTACATGCGATCGGGCTGAAACTTTCAGTGGGTGTAAAGAGCTTTTACACCGGATTTTTTAATTAGGTGATTGCCCTAATTGTCATCAGTGATGTCATCAATGATGATGTCATCAGTGATGTCATCTTTCCTGGCTGAGGCATACGTTCAGTGATGATGTCATCAGTGATGTCATCCATGATGATGTCATCAGTGATGTCATCCTTCCTGGGTGACACTATTGCAGGCCAAGCAGTAAATGGTTTATATATAAACTAATGAAAAAATAAAAATAAAATAAAATCTAAATATATATTTTTATGAATATATTTATATATGAAATATATATATATATATATATATTCACAGTATACTTCAAGCCTTAATTGCATTATTAGCATTCATTTGCACTATTCTATTCTGATGCCCTTTATTTCCTGAATCAAACTAAAATAATATGATAGTTTACGATTTTGACACATAGCTATATTTTAATCAAAGCATTGGTATCCGTACTGTATTCTTTGGCGACACCCTCACATCTCTCTTTCAGAGTATTCATTGTTTTGTGGAATTAAGACATACAGTCCTCATAAGGTAGCATAATAAATCAACGTTTATTTCCACTTTTCAAACATTAAACGTGCATATCAATAAAATTAAAGCTGAAATGTTCATAAAGAATACCTCTACTGTAATACTGTTACAATATAATATAGCTCTACACATTCTAATTAAAAAAAGAACTTAATATCACTTGCTGCAGCACAAGGAGACGCTGCCAGTTTAGGAAATAATGTCTTCTCTTTCATGTGTCTGTGATCTCAAATGAATGGGCCTGCTCATTGTTTGTGCCATGAGAAGGACAAAACTTTTCATTAATTGGAAAAGCGAGCCCTTTGCTCTCTGCTGTGCTTTTTAAAAGTCATGTTGTTGGAATATGCTGTTTGAAAAATGCTCAAAAGTTCAGTGTAAAAGATAGGAAAAATGGTGTTCCTCTCGTATTGGTACACAGGAGTACAGACTTGTTGTCATAACCGCCCGTACTCGCAGCGAGATGAGATAATAAAGCCATGCCTTTCACCATTTTGTGCTGAAGACAGAAGAGTAGTGTGTGCACGAACACACGCACACACACACACACACGCACGCGCAGAATGTGCTCAGAGAATTTTGTATTCCATAGCCCAATTGAAAGCAGGATCTCTGGCCTTCAATGATTTGTCGCACCTGGAATAAAAAGGCTCTTGAATGCCTGGAGAGCACCTGGGCTAGCTGTGTCCCACATGGCACCCACGAGAGAGTCACTGACCTTCCGGGACGGGCACCAGGCAGTGATAGACCTATTGGGCTCTATCATCCCACTGGCCTTAAATTAGCGCTTAGCGCCAGGCGCAGCCCATATTAGTGGCCGTGGACCGGCGCTGTCGATATTTTCGTGTTGGCGCTACACGCGGCCTTAAGCATTATAACCACGCCTTTTAAGCGTATAATTATTCACAACGTGCTCATTGGAGAAGTGCAGTAAACGAATCACAATGTCCTTTTCATGTTCCATTCCACGGAGCGATCCAATCCGGTCAGAAAAGCCCGACCTAAGCGCTCTGAGCTCTCCCCCATATATATTATTCCATATTATTATGCTTCTCAAACCAATCTCACTGCAGTTTAAATACAGCAAGCATGTAAATACGCTACACTAAAGCAAGATCAATGTGAAAAGAATGTTCTAAACGCATCGGCTAGAAAAATATAGCCTATCCCTGGATGTCATGATGAGATTAGATTGGTGAAAGTTTAGGCAGAATGATATAGTTTTCTCTCGCTACCTTTTCTTCTCCCCCACTGCACAGGTAGGATGATGCAACAGCCTCTGAATGACAGGGGCTCAAAACTACGGTATAACAACTTTTTTTTTCATCGGTCATTGTGGCGTGATTTCTATTCGCACATAGGATAAGCAATAACCACGCCCTGTGGCGCCGGGATTGGCCAGGAGCAACACTGGAGGGCACGCAGCCCAGCGATTTCATGAACCAACTCTTGAGAACGGACAGCGATTTCGAGAGCGGACATTGAGAGCGGACATTGAAATGAATTATGGTCACCTACCTTCCTTAGCATAGTAATAATAATAATAATAAGCATAATAATTGTAATCTACACAATGTACACAATCTACAAAAACATGCAATAATATAAACGGTGTTGTGTTCATGTTCATAGCTCATATAATATAATGTATCTATCGTTAATTTCAAGCTCAATTCTTACCCAGAGAAAAGGTAGCCTACAGCACTGAAAATGTAACAATCAATAGTTTTTTAAACATCTTTATTTTAAAAGATGAAAAACCCCAGGTGCTTTAGTCCCAAACTTCAATGCTCCTGGCCAATCCCGGCGCCACAGGGCGTGGTTATTGCTTATCCTATGTGCGAATAGAAATCACGCGTCATTGTGCCTGTCTGGCGTGCGCGAGAGAGGGAGTGAGAGAGAGAGGGGGGGGGGGGGGGGAGAGCACAGGAGAGCTGCATGCAATTACGCACAATAATATCCCTGGTGCACTGAATAAGGCCTGGTTTTGAAAAGCGCTAAACGCTAAATTACCGCCAGGGGGGAAGATAGCGTTAGGCCGGTATTTAAGGCCGAAACGCCCATTCTGGCCTATTCTGGCACTGCGCCACGCCTCTTCGGCGTAAAGCGCATTTCGGGTCCTAAAAACATGATGTTATCTTCCCGAGGCAGGCGCAAAGTGTGTTTTTTGCGTTTAATGCCAATTTAGCGCCTAAGGCCAGTGGGAAGATAGGGGCCATTATGTGCTTAGCTGCGATCCACATGTACAAGAACACATTAACAGCCATATCAAAATATCACGTACAGTACTATAAAATAGATATTACCACAAAATTCGTAATCAGTATACGTGCAAAAATAAATACACCAACTCTCTCACAAAACTCTCACACACTGTCACATGTTCATCTTTTACATGATATACAATGAATAACCGATGTATAGATTAGTAATAAATAAACACTCTTTTTTACTGATCACTGTTGCCTCGGTAATACAATTATTTTTGTATAAATGTTGGTTAAATGTAATGTCGCACCATGCACATGTCAATTTTCATTTCACGACTCCCTCCAAAATACAAGGAATCTTTATAAAGCCTGTCTGAATTGCCACTTCTCGTAAACAGAAAGACAAACGAGTTGAATTTCCTGGCTGACTATTTTCAAATAAGCCCACGGGGGGGAAGGGGGGGGGGGGCATTAAAGTCAGAGAGGACTTTAATGGTCACCATGTCTGCCCCTTGGTTTAAGCTGATAGCAATGGTTAGATAAAGGTCCAGTGGCACATATCACCTGGAAAGTGAGTAGTAGTAGAAGAAGAAGAAGAAGAAGAAGAAGAAGAAGAAGAAGAAGAAGAAGAAGAAGAAGAAGAAGAAGAAGAAGAAGAAGAAGAAGAAGAAGAAGAAGAAGAAGAAGAAGAAGAAGAAGAAGAAGTGGACAGTAGCAAAGTTCAAAAGTTCAAAAGTCAACCAGATATTGTGCGGGTATCAAGAGTAAATAATGATACAAATATTTAGAAACGCTCAGGAAAATCGACAAAAACAGAGACAAAACACGGTGAATTAATCAAGTGTAAAAAGGAGGAGAGGAGCTGTCTCTTTCTCTCTCTCTCAGAAGCCAGGCACGTGGCAGTAGGCCTCCAGCGAGGCCAGCAGGATGTAGACGAACCACATGGACACGAAGAGGAAGAGGGTGAGGAGCTTGGCAGTCCGTGGGCCCCCCAGTTCCCCTCCCGCCACACCGGACCGGCGGCGATACAGCAGCACCAGCACGCCCAGCACCGCCATGACGGTGAACAGGGTGACAGAGAAGGCCAGCGAGCCCGGGTTCACGTGGAACGTCTTGCCCCTGGACCTCCAGTAGACCGAGGCGATGGTCCACGCCACCCCAATGCCCAGGAACACGTTCACCGCGTTGCTGCCCGTCACGTTCCCGATGGAGGCGTCGGCATACTGGTCCTGGATGGCTGCCACTTTGCTAGCAAATGTGTCTGTGGTAATACAGAGAAGAGAGGCACGAGGCAAAACATGAGAAACTGAAATGCGACTCTTGTTGTATGTGGAAATCAGGTTTTCACAGGTGTCAGTCACGTAAACCTTCCATTTTGTGTCTCGTGCTCCACCACTTGTGGTTTCACCTAACAGTTTTCAGTGTTTTCAAATTCCCTAAATTGAGTCCCCCCCCCACCCTTTAAAGGAAGGAGTTGAACAAAAATAAATGTAAAAATGTATTATTTTCACATTTTAAGATATTGTGCTAAAAATGTGTTTGTGGCAAGAGGCATTTTCAAAAACTTGTTTTATAAGACATTAAACCAATGCAAATGCCACTGTCAGTCACTTTCTAAAACACAGACGAGTGACTTAACCACAACAAATGTAGATAACTAGAATGACTGCACCATGGGTATATGCCTCCGCCAACAAGTGAGCAGTTGACATCCATGTCTGTCCAGACTTTGACGTTTGAGCCAAATGTGAAGAAATTCCGCCAAGGCGTTACTGAGATATCGCGTTAACGAGCTTGAAAATGGCATTTGTGAGGTCACAGTGACCTTGACCTTTGACCACCAAAATGTAATCAGTTAATCCTTGAGTCCAAGTGGACGTTTGGGCCAAATATGACGTAATTCCGTCAAGGTGTTCCTGAGATATCGCATTAACGAGCTTGAAAATGGCGTTCGTGAGGTCACAGTGACCTTGAACTTTGACCTTTGACCACCAAAATCGAATCAGTTCATCCTTGAGTGGATGTTTGAGGTAAATTTGATGAAATGTCATCAAGGCGTTCCTGAGATATCGCGCTAACGAACATCGGACGGACGGACGGACGTACAGTACGTATGGACCGGTATGGACGGACGGACGGACGGACGGACGGACGGACGGAACCATAATGACTCCAGCTCGGCTATCGCCGGCGGAGGCATAAAAAGCTTCAGAGCATCTCTGCCCACCAAAATAAATTGTATTGATAATGATCCTAAGCATAATGGGATATCTACCAGCTGCACATTAGCCATTAAGATGAGGATAAGGATACTGCAACTCCCTCAGGATTTATGGAGGGCAATTACCAACAAAACTTCTGACATAAGCCAAGCGGAAAGATTTAGCGGCCTACAGGACAATGGTGGGTACTCACCATATGTGGCAAAATAGGCAGAGAGTGGGATACTAAAATATCTAGGCTTCACTACAAAAAGCATATTGAATATGGATTGAGAGTCACATGTGTGTTGTTTCTCTGTGGCAGAAAAACCTGTTCAGAAAACAGTGAAATAGGACTACAATTAGGCAACAGAAAAATAACAAATAAAATATGTTTTTCCTTTACAGCTGTAAAGACGACTGTGGAGAAAGAGGATCTGATGAGTTGTCACTATTACAGAGGCAACTTCAGAGGTAGCACAACTTCCAAGAGACAAAACACTGACATTATAAAGAGAGCTGATAGATGGCCAGACACCCACCTGGAACAGAAGTGCCAAGGGCCACAAACACCACAGCAGTGACTGAGTCTTTGAGGCCCACCGTGCAGCCGAAATGCGAGGCTAAGTCACCGGTCACAGCTGTCAGAACGCCAATGAGGGAAATGGACACAAAGAAGCAGGCCCAGCCGTTCCAGTACTCGGTGGGCGGCACGAACGCAAAAAGAACCTTCCAGAAAACAGTGAGGAAGTGCATAATGTAATCAAAGCAGGACGGCAAACGTTCCTCCCCACTCTCCTCCTCATCGTCATCACCTGGCAAAGGAAGAGGAAAGGGGCATGAAGATAATCTACTACCATCTACTGTAGGCTTACTTTCAGTTTATATATATGATGTGCATGCAAACTTAAATGAGTTCAGCGAGAGAGAGAGAGAGAGAGAGAGAGAGAGAGAGAGAAGGGAGAGAGAGAGAGAGAAGGGAGAGAATATTCAGAAAATGACACAATACTATTTTGCAATGCAGCTCTTCGTTTGCAGATCTAAGAGGTTCAGAGTGGCTTTTGAAAGGGCAAGATGAAGAGGGCTCACCATACTGCCTACATCTACATCAATTCTTCACATCAAGTTCATTGTTCAGGCAGCGGAGGCCAATTAGTTTTTAGGGTCGGCCAGATGAAGAATTCACCATGTCATGCATTTTTTAATACAGAGACTAGCCTCAAAGGATGCGCTTCTCAAAATAAGCACAGCATCGCCAACATATATAAAAACAGGCTTAAAGGATTCAAGTTCACTTTCAAGCTCATGAGCAAACAGCATTGTAGCAGTGAAGCCAACAAGAGGAGCCCCTATTTTAATATTCAATAAAATGTCTATTTTTGCTTGGGCTATTTTTGTTTGAATTCAGCAGTGTGAAACTGGAAGCATTGCATTTGTGAGGCATAAAAAACAACATTGTGCAGAACTGTCAGGCTGGACAGAAGCAGCTGGTGGGCTGATCTAGCCTGCAGGCTTGTCTCCCACAGGTCTGGCTGTGAGGGGGAGTCACTTCAGGAGTGCTGTGCATGGGACTCACCTGCACTGACAGTGACGGCACTGACAAACTGCTCTCTCCAGCTGCTGCTCCCCACCACCAGAGCCAGGTTGGTCTTCTTGATCAGCTTGTCCACTGTGTTCTTCGGTGGCAAAGAAAGACAGCGAAAGCAAAATGAACACGACAATCAGCCCATCATTCATGCCCATCTTTGAGTAAGCCAAATGAACAACAATTTGACCTACTGTCAAATTGTTTGGAAAGTGTCAAGAATTCGGAGTAGAAAGAATTCTGACTTTGTACTCAGAATTCTGAGATTTTTTTTTTTTTTTTTTTACATGGCCCTAATCCTCATTCTGCAGACCTCACTATACAGTCTGGCCTAATTTTATTCAAAGCTATGGTGCCCTGTGTGTTGGCATGCTGTTCCTACAGTACTGCATACTGCCTTTAAAAGGGTGTAAGGGTTGTCTATCTGTTACAGTCTCTCCCAAACCCAGTGAGCCACTGTGTCAAGAGCAAGTGGCTCTTGTCAGAATGAATGAAACACTGACATTCAGCAGCCCCCGTTAGCTAAGCTGCTCCAAAACATGTTCAAGTCAGTGTGACAGGTGAAGGTGACACTGTCTGCTTGTGTTTGAGTTACCTTGAATTCATATGATTCCTCAATGACAACCTCCAGCTTGGTGTGCTCTCCCAGAACAGGGCAGCCCATCTTCGCCACGTCCTCCAGTCCCACCTCTTTCTTGTTGTCATTAGTATCTCCTGGGCATAAAAAGGCAGCTAATATTATTCTATATAGGGGATACATCCTAATATCCCTATATCAGCTAATATGATTCTCCATGGGCATATGGGGAGTTGAGTGTTGAGATGTGCACAGTATGGGTTCGTTTTGAGTCATCATAAGATGTTTGCTTAAAAAAGTTAATTTTTGAGGACAGAATTATTTATGTTTTTCAAATATTGCCTGATGAAGCTTTTTACACATTTATATAGCCTATAGCTTTTTGGATTGAAAGTACCCTTACAAGTACTGATATAAATGCAATATTGAACATACAGAATACCAAATTTGGACCCAGTCATGTTATTTTCTTCTTTTGCAATGGTGCCACATTTTTAAGGATAATCCAAATGCACAGAAGACATTACAGTGCATTTTCTAAACAAGAGTAAAAATGTATGTGCGGAGAAATAAACTAACCATAAATAACAATGAATGTGCAGCAA
The DNA here is from genome assembly GCF_964638095.1 of Poromitra crassiceps. Lineage (NCBI taxonomy): Eukaryota > Metazoa > Chordata > Actinopteri > Beryciformes > Melamphaidae > Poromitra > Poromitra crassiceps. The sequence continues at coordinate 105,545,993 of NC_139623.1, forward strand.
TAACAACTTGACACCGCAAGTATAAAACCTGTCCATGAGATGGACCGAAGAGACAAACCCTTTCCACATTCCACATTCAGTCTTTCCATTTAATGAGAGGAGATCAAAGTGATCAATCTCACCAACCTTGAAATTAGCCCCGAGTTCAGAGGCCCTTTATGAATATAAACCACCTGAGCAAGCAGCCAGCTCCGTTCCAAGAATTTAAATAAAACATGAACCAGAGCAAATGCAAAGCAAACTCACTTGATACCACGTCGTGTGATGAGGAAGAGTCACACACACTGCTGCTGACATGACAGTGGTACCATACGGCCGTGTGGTTTACTCACCGTGTTTCTGTCCCACCTCCAGCAGAATAGGCTCCTCTAACACAATAGTGAAAGTCTTGTTCTTCTCGTACTCCTCATCGTCGATGATCTTCACGTCCAGCAGCTTCCTACAGGCAGGAGGGTCAGAGCAGAGAATCAAATGGACTGAAATAGACAGTGCGTGGAATGGAGAGAATAAAGGTAGAAGCAAAGACAGGATGAGAGATGGTGTTATTGTTATTTCCTTGACTTGATCATGTGTACGTACGTACGTGTGTGTGTGTGTGTGTGTGTGTGTGTGTGTGTGTGTGTGTGTGTGTGTGTGTGTGTGTGTGTGTGTGTGTGTGTGTGTGTGTGTGTGTGTGTGTGTGTGTGTGTGCGTGTGTGGGTGTGTGCGTGTGTGTGTGTGTGTGTGTGTGTGTGTGTGTGTGTGCCTGTCTCTGCCTACATATTCAATTTGAGGAGCTGGGAGCACATTTGCTGACTGTCTGGCTTGTGCTGAGATAAGAATAGCTGACAGTTTTCACTAGCCCTGTCAACATCAAGTTAACCTGCTGGCTGCTGTCGCATGGGTTACTCTCCCATCACACAATGGGAACCAACAAACTATGATTTTTATTTATATTTTTGTCATATCTCACAGGTGCTTTTAATGGTTGTTTCTTACGGTACAGTAGTTTATTCTTGGGGGGCCCCAGGGACCTGTGACGGTAGTCTATTGTATGTTCAAATATGATGGTAGGGACAGGATGAGGGTTAAATATTCTAATGAAAAATACTTCAGCCAAGTGGTGGCCTACCTGAATATGATCACATCATGAATGATGAAACAGGTGTTAGATACAGTGAGAGGATGGCAGCTCTACCTCTTCTACTGTATATGCTATCAGCTTTAGTACAGAACATCTGAGCAATTACTTTCTTAACACCCCACAAGAGGGCGAGCTCCATCTACACCAAAAACATGACAAGAGAAATCAGATGAAATAGCTTCTACACCTCCCACTCACATCAAAACAATTCACATCAAAGCTATTCACATAGGGTCAAATAAGTTGCTATGTCACGGTCAATTCATTGATATGGTGGCAGGCAGTTAAGCCCCACTCATTTAGCACTCCAAACAGGTAAAATACAAACTCTAAGAATGATAGATAAATACCGTTTTAATATACTGTATTAAAATATGAGACACTGCACATGTGGCTGTGGCGTCTCATTGTAAACGACATGCTTGCTGCAGCCCTCTACATTCTCCCACACTGTCACACTGTCTTTCTCTCCCTCTCTCTCCCCATCTCCCTAATGATATGTGGGTGGCTGTCTATTTCTGTCTACACATATACTCACAGGATTGAACACACGCAGGCTGTGCTTTTGCAAGCAGAATAAAATAAGCTTATTATAAACATTTACTGGTACGTCAATGACTGACTAATGCTAGAGAAAGTCTTGCCAATATGAGCGAGGACAACTGCAACGTATGCTTCTTATAATAGAAAAGAATGCTAAAATAGTCTTTTGAGTTTATAAAAAAAAAGCCAATGTTTGATTTTCATGTTAAAACTAAATTAATTTATTTAGAAGCATCGAGGAGGGACCTGAAAATAAATTCATGATTCACCTTATTCCCATGGCAGCCATTTTAAACGTATGGCACCCTGCGGTTTCAAACTGTCTACTCAAGTGAGCAGTCTACATCCATGTCTGTCCAGACTCATAGAAGCACAAATACCTTGAAGCCCACAGCGCAGTGGTGTGGCCATACAGCCTATGGCACTTTAGGCAATGTTTGGGACTACCTCAACAACACGGCTAATCGTTTTCAACATGGGAAATGGTCCTACCCCTACTCCAAAAACCACCCACATCCCCCCAACGACTCCCCCTGACCACCCCTCGAACTCCGATTCTCTACGACCTTCCTATAGGTTGAGGCCACGTCTCGTCATAGACGCTGGGTTAGCTGGCTCAGCCTGGCTGGGGGCGTGGTCACGGTGGGGTAAAAACTCCCGTTCTATCCATTCAGCAAAGTCAGAATTTAGCTGATAACCCAGCCCAGGCAGACACGATCGGGGATTTAACCACCGCAGTAAACGCACATCTGAGCAGACGTCTTGTGTTCTGCTCTAGAACCCCCAAACCTGTAGTTTAGAGCCGCAGCACTGTCTTTTGGTGAGTCAGCCTATGAGATACAGTATATGGAAGGTCTTACCCCACTCGCGCGCCAGCCGTTTAACATTTTGTGGGCGTTCCCAGACATGCGGACTGTCTCTATCCCTAGCTACAGCCAATTTTCCCTAGCACAGCCCCCTTACTGATCACGCTCCATCCCACCACCTACATCCCCCTAGACATTCCCCCCACCCACCCCTCAAATCCCTACTCTCTAGGACCTTCATATCGCCTAGCTACAGCCCCTTTTCCCCAGCCCCACCCCCTCCCACCACCCACATCCCCTTAGCCACTCTCTCTAGCCACCCCTCAAAATGCGGCCCTCTACAACCGCCTCTACGGCCAATTTTCCCTAGCTCCGCCCCTTTCCCTCACCATGCCCCCTCCCACCACCCACACCCCCTAGCCTCTCCCCCTAACCACCCCTCAAATTCCTACTCTCTACGACCTTCCTATCTACCTTCTTATCCCTAGCTATGGACCCTTTTACATAGCCCCCCCCCTTCCTTGAGGGAACAGACCGACATGCGGCCACAGTGACCTTGAACTTTTACCTTTGTCCACCAAAATCTACCCAGTTCATCCTTGAGTCCAGGTGGATGTTTGAGTCAAATTTGAAGAAATTCCCTCAAGGCGTTCCTGAGAGATCACATTAACGAGCATGAAATGGGCAGTCATGAGGTCACAGTGACCTTGAACTTTGACCTTTGACCACCAACATTTAATCAGTTCATCCTTGAGTCCAAATTGATGTTTGGGGTAAATTTTAAGAAATTCTGCTATTGCTTCATCATTTCATTCCAGATCAACTTTTTTATGGCTACTTTGTTATCTTTCTCATTTCCCTGAATGCGAGTGTGGTAACAGGTGTGAATTTAGCTTGAAGTTCGCTATTCATCAGCTAGCTTTCTTTTTAAGAGAGAGAGGAAGACGGAGCCACAATCTGTCACAATCTTGACTAAGACCTGTTAGTGTCGTCACCAGGCTGCTTATAGACCATCATAAAAGTGCAATATAGGCAGTTTAAAATAAACATCAACGTTTCTCACCCTTTAATGGATTCACGTCAAACCATCTCTAATTTGTCTATAAAAGGGGTTTTCAAAATGGGAGGCGGGCCTCCAAACAGTTTCAGGGGAGGCTCAGTGAATGGCAGTGAAAAAGTATTACATTAGTTATTACATAAGTCATCAAAAAGAGGTCACATAGAATATCCTAAATGTGCGTGATTTCGTTAAAGAGAGATACTGTACAGTCATTTTGGGGGGGTTTACAGTTTTTCCCACTTTCCCAGAGTCAGAAACAAATACATGCCTTCAGATAGACCTTTTTATTTGTGTATTTGGTGTAATGTTGAGTATGTCAACAGCAATATCAGGCTAACTTGGCTCAATTGTTGAGTGGCAATGGGATCAAATAACATAATCATGGTGGGGGAGGCCGAGGGGGGCTTTGTCCAAGCATTTGAGGGGAGGCCCAGAGTCTCAGACTTTGAAAACCCCAGGTTTATAATATTCCTCCCCAACATTCACAGTTACTGGAGTTTTATATTCGTTATAGCAGCTAGTGACTAGTTGACGTAGCTCTAATGTCAGTAGCTCTGTGATAGCATCTTAGTTCTTAGATTAGGCTTTTTCCTACACAGACGAAGATGAACCAATGTGTTACAAGTCAAAAGTAAAACAAAACAAAACATACGATTATGATGTGGCCACCTCACCAACTTTCACAGTCATTAGTTTTCCAAAAGAGACCTTTTCTTAATTGTGTTAAAAGAAATCCCCTCAAACAGTCTCAGTGTAGTAGGCCTACATATAGGATTTGCACACAGGTGAGGAAAATGTTACGTTCTATAATATTTAAATATCATCGACCATACTGTATAGCTCGGCCTGCCAGCGATCTGAAAAGAGGCAAGATTGCCAAAACTCATGTCCTATCTTTGGAAATTGATTATATAATTAATTGTTGTAGCGATTTCATGTGAATTAAGGCACTAAAATGGGTTACATCGTATGTCTCAGAAAGGCAGTTCTGAGATGGGTAGCTCCAAGAATGTATGCAAGTATGAAAACACAAATGTTTTGGCCTGCAAATGTAGTTCTAACGTAAGTTCAGTCAGGAAGACTATAATTTGCACTTTACACTTCCTCAGTTCACTTCTTATTTTCTCCACCCCTTCAAATCTGCTCACATGCTCAACTTCTGGGCTTCAATTGAATAATCAGCTGTTTGCCGCCTGGTCTCTATAGACGGGTTTTTTGTATACAAACATTAGTGGGTGCGTGCGCGCGCAGGGACAGAGGATGACGAGAAACGCATCGAGCTGATCACCCATTGGTTCAACACAGGTGCATCACAAACCCACAGTGAAGTGTAGAAACTTCAATTTTATATCTATTCCAAGCTGTCACTCTACATTTTACATAAATACCACCTGTAATGCCTACATTAACAATAAAATAAGTAATCTGAAGGGCTGGGTCATTTGAGCAGTTTGTGTGGGTGGCGCTAACGCATGTTTTAATTGGTTTACAAACCGCTGTTAAACAAAACTGTAGAAGAAGAAAAGCAGCAGTGAGTGTGCCGTCGGGGGTGTTCGACTTGTTGATGCCTCGCCTGACTGCGCTCGGCTGCTCTCCTCTGCTTTCCAGGCGAGGCGGCAGTCAACTCAAACGAGTGTGTGGAGCATACAGTCTATGGTATGGAGTGGCTTTCTACCCCGGTGATGCGCGCGCATTTATGAGATGACGTTGCACAGAAGCCCGTCTATTATCCAATAGCATAGCGTCACATCACCTCTCACCCCACACACCTCCATTGTAAGCCTATCACATTGCTTTTCACCCCTCATCGTAAGCCTATCACATGGCTGTTGTCCTATTAAATATGCTTGTTTCTATCCATTCAGCCTCCCAACCTTGCTGCTGACAGTCTCGCACCCTCCACCTCCCCTTCTCCACCCAGTTTTCACAGACCCATCAGATTCTTCAGTCTGAAGAGTCTCATCAGTTTCAGAAGGAGAGGCATCACCATCACCACCACCAGTATCTAGACTCTACAGGGGCATCTATCTGGCTTCTGCTCATGGCTGATGCAGCTCTATCTCAATATCTCCCTGTGGTGTCTAAGCGCCAAAGATTATTAACAATACCTAATTCTCATCATATTTTCTGTAAATCATCATTCATTCACTATTGTAATAAATATTATTTTATTCATTCTCTGGTATCTAGTCTCTCCTGATTGAACTGATACCGTTTAAAGAAACATTTAATCCACCAGAGTACAGCAGCAGGGTTGTCGGGAGGCAGGTAGCTACACTGCACAATTTACATGCTCAATTATGAATTTTAGAGAATGGTAAATGGACTGCATTTATATAGCGCTTTTATCCAAAGCGCTTTACAATGTGCCTACATTCATCCATTCACACACCGAAGGCGACCAGCTGCCACGCAGGGTGCTGGCACAGCCATCGGGAGCAATTTGGGGTTCAGTGTCTTGCCCAAGGACACTTTGACATGCGGACTGGAGGAACCGGGGATCGAACCACTGACCTTCTGGTTAGTGGACGACCTGCTCTACCTCCTGAGCCACAGCTGCAGCCACAGCCACAGCCGCTCCCAAGAGCAAATAAAACAAAACAAACAAATACAAGTATTCCCTTCAAGTAGGTATCCTATTTTTAAAGAAAGTACTGTAACTGTATTCAGAATACCACCTATTTAAACTGTCACTGTAATAGAATACAATTAGGCTACTCATATTTTGTATTTTAAATACTGTATTCTGAATACAGAATACATACAGAATACTGAATACATACATGTACTTCCCAACCCTGGATACACATCATACAAACACTGGGAGTCGGGCAAATATTGACCATGTCAACAGATTCCCACTGAAAAGCATAGCCTACTGGAGGTGTTGGTACTGTAACTGGCAGCATGAGTAGCATATCCTACTCGAGGTGTTGGTAATGTAACTGGCAGCATGAGTAGCATATCCTACTCAAAGTGTTACTGTAACTGGCAGCATGAGTGGAATAGCCTACTCGAGGTGTTGGTGCTGTAACTGGCAGCATGAGTAGCATATCCTACTCGAGGTGTTACTGTAACTGGCAGCATGAGTAGCATATCCTACTCGAGGTGTTGGTACTGTAACTGGCAGCATGAGTAGAATAGCCTACTCGAGGTCAGAGATGGGCAGTATTTGAAATACTTGTATTTGAAATACGTATTTCAACTACTTTTTTGTATTTTGTAATTTGTATTTGGCTGGGCAGAGAAAAATGAGATGTAATTTGTATCAAGATACTTTCAGATCTTGTATTTTGTGTATTTCAAATACATAAAATACATTTTTCTTTTTATTCTCAAATCGACACATGTAAACATTGACACAGGTTTAAACTAAAGATGGAGAAATTAGTTGTACTAAAAACAACTAAGTGAACTAAACTGAAACCTGATATGAATAAACAGAGAAATTACTTGTACTAAAAAACAACTAACTGGACTGAACTGAAACCTGATTTGAATAGGAGAAATTAGTTGTACTAAAAACAACTAAGTGAACTAAACTGAACTGAAACCTGATATGAAAAGATGGAGAAATAAGGTGTATTGAAAAACAACTAACTGAACTGAAACCTGATGTGAAAAGATGGAGAAATTAGTTGTACTAAAAACAACTAAGTGAACTAAACTGAAACCTGATATGAATAAACAGAGAAATTACTTGTACTAAAAAAACAACTAACTGGACTGAACTGAAACCTGATTTGAATAGGAGAAATTAGTTGTACTAAAAACAACTAAGTGAACTAAACTGAACTGAAACCTGATATGAAAAGATGGAGAAATAAGGTGTATTGAAAAACAACTACAGTAACTGAACTGAAACCTGATGTGAAAAGATGGAGAAATTAGTTGTACTAAAAACAACTAAGTGAACTAAACTGAAACCTGATATGAATAGATGGAGAAATAAGTTGAAAAAACAACTAACTGAACTAAACTGATACCTGATATGATTCAGAATAGATAGAGAAATAAGTTGTACTGAAAAACAACTAACTGAACTAAACTGAAAGCTGATATGATTCAGAATAGATTGAGAAAGAAGTTGTATTGAAAAACTAACTAACTGAACTAAACTGAAACCTGATGTGAATAGCTAAAGAAATAAGTTGTACTGGAAAAAAACAACTAACTGAACTATACTAAAACCTGATATGAATAGATTGAGAAATAAGTTGTACTGAAAAAAAACCTAACTGAACTAAACTGAAACCTGATTTGAATAGGAGAAATTAGTTGTACTGAAAAACAACTAACTGTCATAAACCTGATTTGAATAGATGGAGAAATTAGTTATACTGAAAAACTATAACTGAACACCAAAGTACCCTAATGAAAATCAAAAATGTCTTTCTGTTGCTACAAGGATGTCTGAGCTTCACTGTGCATAATGATGGCTGTGCAGATTTTGACACTAGAATGGTGTTACCACTGCTGATAGTGGAAAGTTGTATTCAGTGAGTGATTGTTCTTTAGTAATTATGTTCTAGATAGCCAGGTTGTTTTGGATTTTGTTTATGAAGCAGAAGGAGGGGAAGTCATTTTAAGGATGTAAGGATTTGAACAAGAGTCCAATTTCATGGAAGGCCTTTTTTGTTTGAGATGCAGTTTCTCATCGTTCCTCTCACCGATTCACAATTTCACAACCTTAGACAGGATGTGCATCAGGGCATTCAATTCCTGAAATGTAACCTTTTCTAGTTGTATAAATATGTTTGCACGTTAAATAAATACTGTGACGACAAGTTACTGACATGGTGGTGAATGTGAAGTTGTTTAAAGGGGACCTACTATGCCTTTTACCTATTTCAGTTATTTATATATTGTGTTATGATGTCAGATATCTATGGCTAAACATAGTCAAAGTTCCAAAACTTGAGGTTAACATGCAGAAATGCTGCCTTTAAGTCAAAAGCCCTCACAGAAGGTGATTAACAGCTGAGCTGAAGGAGAAATTAGTTCTACTGAAAAACAACTAAAACTAAAATGGAAGAACTGCAGTGTGTTAGGGAGTACACATACTGTGACAGAGGACTAAAGAGAGGATTTACTGTCTAAGGAAACCAGAAAATGTCACTTTTGAATAGCTGAAATCAGAGAATTAGGAAATTTTCCTTAAAGAAATGTCTCTAAATGATTAATAGATCATCAAAATAGGCAATTAATTTAATATTTGGCAATTCATCTATGAATTGACTAATCGTTGCAGCTCTTTATAAGTTTTTATAAAATGTATTTTCATGTATTTTCAAAATACAAAATACGTATTTGTATCTCAAATACATTTTCAGACAGGTATTTTGTATTTGTATTGTGATACATTTTTTGAGCAAGTATTTGTAATTTGTATCAAAATACTTTATGATGTATTTTCGCCCAACTGTGCTCGAGGTGTTACTGTAACTGGCAGCATGAGTAGAATAGCCTACTCGAGGTGTTACTGTAACTGGCAGCATGAGTAGAATATCCTACTCGAGGTGTTGGTACTGTAGCTGGCAGCATGAGTAGAATAGCCTACTCGAGGTGGTACTGTAACTGGCAGCATGAGTAGAATAGCCTACTCGAGGTGTTACTGTAACTGGCAGCATGAGTAGCATATCGTACTCGAGGTGTTGGTACTATAACTGGCAGCATGAGTAGCATATCCTACTCGAGGTGTTACTGTAACTGGCAGCATGAGTCGAATAGCCTACTTGAGGTGTTACTGTAACTGGCAGCATGAGTAGAATAGCCTACTCGAGGTGTTACTGTAACTGGCAGCATGAGTAGCATATCGTACTCGAGGTGTTGGTACTATAACTGGCAGCATGAGTAGCATATCCTACTCGAGGTGTTACTGTAACTGGCAGCATGAGTCGAATAGCCTACTTGAGGTGTTACTGTAACTGGCAGCATGAGTAGAATAGCCTACTCGAGGTGTTACTGTAACTGGCAGCATGAGTAGCATATCCTACTCGAGGTGTTACTGTAACTGGCAGCATGAGTCGAATAGCCTACTTGAGGTGTTACTGTAACTGGCAGCATGAGTAGAATAGCCTACTCGAGGTGTTACTGTAACTGGCAGCATGAGTCGAATAGCCTACTTGAGGTGTTACTGTAACTGGCAGCATGAGTAGAATAGCCTACTCGAGGTGTTACTGTAACTGGCAGCATGAGTCGAATAGCCTACTTGAGGTATTACTGTAACTGGCAGCATGAGTAGCATATCCTACTCGAGGTGTTACTGTAACTGGCAGCATGAGTCGAATAGCCTACTTGAGGTGTTACTGTAACTGGCAGCATGAGTAGAATAGCCTACTCGAGGTGTTACTGTAACTGGCAGCATGAGTAGCATATCCTACTCGAGGTGTTACTGTAACTGGCAGCATGAGTAGAATATCCTACTCGAGGTGTTACTGTAACTGGCAGCATGAGTAGCATATCCTACTCGAGGTGTTACTGTAACTGGCAGCATGAGTAGAATAGCCTACTCGAGGTGTTACTGTAACTGGCAGCATGAGTAGCATAGCCTACTCGAGGTGTTACTGTAACTGGCAGCATGAGTAGCATAGCCTACTCGAGGTGTTACTGTAACTGGCAGCATGAGTTTGTGATCTCAGAATGACATGGATGCGTGCTAACTTCCTGAACTTGAATGAGAGCAAGACCGAGATCATCAAAATGCGGCTGCTCAACTCCTAACAGGCAGCAAGAAGTGAGACCACTTTGTTTAAATCTCTGCTCAAGACGTACCTTTTCTCCCTGGCCTTCGTCACTTTGTTTTTTATTACTTGTATTTGCCCGCATTGTACTGCACCTTGCTCTGTAGCAGTGTATTCTGTACTACTCGTTTTCTTCTATATTTTAGTGTTTTATCGGTGAAGCACTTTGGCTGGCTTTTGTCGTTGTAAATGTGCTCTATAAATAAAGTGGACTTGACTTGACTTGACATTGCCCACTACATGTGTGCAGTAGAAATGAAACTGTGGCAACTCGCACATTAATTGGAAACACAAGATTTTGGAGCACCGCTGAAAAGTCAAGCTAGCCCATATAGCACCAGCAAGAGCGAATCTCTGGAGCCGCTGGCGCTGTCCTCACTTTTGTGTTGGAGTCAGTAGCCTATAGTTGTATTTATAGGTAGGGAATAAGGTCCATATAGCAACACCCATTTCCGCACTCCAAACCACATTGTGCAGGTTGGTAGAATGCAAGCCAACAGGCACAGTCACACTGCATGAAGACTGTAACTCATCAAAAGTATTACATTCTGTGCTGGGGTAAATTGGCCATCTCTGCTCCTGCGTAGGCTCTATCACTGGGATACATTTTCTTTAAGGCCATGCGGGTAACATTCAGTGTTATTGCATCGATATAATGTGGAGGATTGTCTGAAGTCCCAAGATTAATTTCTGTTTATGATCTCTGAAGCTCCAACTGAGAGGAGCCTAATCTGCTCCCTGTGAGGAGCAGACTGCACAGCAATTTAACAAGCTTCACAGGCTCAAAACAGTTGTTAGGGTAAAAGAAGGTAAAACTATGGAAAGTGAAATTGGCAGTGCTTTGATTAAGATATGTTTTTCTTGTCTCCCTCTTGCTTTCTCCCTCCCACTTTCTCTCCCTGTTTTTGCCCTCTCACCTTTTCTGTGATTGCCTGTAATACAATGTTCTCTGTCTGCCTGCCGCTGTCTCAGCTCCACCTTGCAAAAGAGACCATTGATGTAAATTGGATTCACCCGTTTAAATTAAGGCTGAGTAAAAAGGAAGAAAATCAATGGTGGGTGACAGGGTGACTCAGTGGTCAGCACTGTCACCTCACAGAAAGAAGGACCTAGATTTGATTCCCGACTGCCCCTCTCCATGCGCCATGTTCTCCCACGTCCACCACGTATTCCAGTTTCCTCCCACAGTCCTAAATTGGACACTTAAATTGCATCACTTAGATTGCATCTCAGATATGTAAGTGTGAGTGTGAGTGACTGTTTGTCTATCTGTGTTATCGATGGACCTGTCCAGTCTCGCTACTCCTCCTAGAGACCCAGTGCATGCTGGGATCATCTCCAGCCCCCCACGTGACCCTGACAAGGATTAAGTGGGTATAGAAAATGAATGAATGAATACATTTCCCTAATCGCTGTAGCTACACATGCTGTCTTTACGCTCACTTTCTTCAAGGAAAGTTTGGGGAGCCGAGAGTCATATTGATCAGGGGATCTGCCATTCAAGCCAGCAAGTATCCACCCTGCTGAAGTGTCCTTGAGCAAAACACTGAACCCTACCAGTTGCTCTAGAACCGAGCCTGACCTCTGCCTGCAAACAATTCCGCTGCTTGCATCATTATTATTATGGACACAAAAGTGATTATATCTATCACTGCTTTGAAAAAAGACATATTAGTAGGCCTATGCCATTGTTATTTTGATCATAAGGAGAGGGGGGGAGAGCTATAGATGCTGCGGCTGATCAAAGCAGCACCACCATGAGGAAAGATTTCCTCTCCAACTGTTTTGTCTCCTTTGTATGTATTATTTATTATATTCATATGGAAACAAATACAATAATATATTGTATTGATGATGACATGACCTCACATCTAACGTTATCCTGACCAATAGTAACGGCTGTCTAATTAAACCTGAATGAGCACAGGAGGAGACAGGTGAGAGGAAGAGATGAGGAAGAGGGGAAAAAGGACAAGAGGAAGAGAAATGCAACAACATGAAGCAAAATAGGAAGAAGAATCAGCAGAAAAAATGACGATTTACTGTAAGCATAGCAGAATAAACAGAGGCCTTAATTACAACATTAGAAACAGGAAATCTCAAACCAGTGGTGCTCAATAAGTGGAGCAAACCTTGTCTTCCGTCGTACTGACGGCAACTCTTTAGAGGAAGTACTTCAGAGATTTTATTTCCAAATGAGTTCCAAGAAAACCCTGACTCGGCTGTTATCTGTGTCAGGTTATTGATTGAGTCTGCATTAAGCGTGAGAAGTAAAGGATATCAAGGTACTATTGATCTCCCTTATGCACAGAAGTGATCTCTTTCCCATCTCTTTCATCTTAGCTTATGTAACTGCTCCCGTTATCCACTTCAGCCCAAACGGCTGTGCAGTGCCACACTTACAGAGGCTGACACACACATACAAGCAGTAAATACACACTTACAGAGGCTGACACACACATACAAGCAGTAAATACACACTTACAGAGGCTGACACACACATACAAGCAGTAAATACACACTTACAGAGGCTGACACACACATACAAGCAGTAAATACACACTTACAGAGGCTGACACACACATACAAGCAGTAAATACACACTTACAGAGGCTGACACACACATACAAGCAGCAAATACACACTTACAGAGGCTGACACACACATGCAAACAGCAAATACACACTTACAGAGGCTGACACAAACATACAAGCAGCAAATACACACTTACAGAGGCTGACACACACATACAAGCAGCAAATACACACTTACAGAGGCTGACACACACATACAAGCAGCAAATACACACTTACAGAGGCTGACACACACATACAAGCAGCAAATACACACTTACCGAGGCTGACACACACATACAAGCAGCAAATACACACTTACAGAGGCTGACACAAACATACAAGCAGCAAATACACACTTACAGAGGCTGACACACACATACAAGCAGCAAATACACACTTACAGAGGCTGACACACACATACAAGCAGCAAATACACACTTACAGAGGCTGACACAAACATACAAGCAGCAAATACACACTTACAGAGGCTGACACACACATACAAGCAGCAAATACACACTTACAGAGGCTGACACAGACATACAAGCAGAGGCTGACACAGACATACAAGCAGCAAATACACACTTACAGAGGCTGACACACACATACAAGTAGCAAATACACACTTACAGAGGCTGACACAGACATACAAGCAGCAAATACACACTTACAGAGGCTGACACACACATACAAACAGCAAATACACACTTACAGAGGCTGACACACACATACAAGCAGCAAATACACACTTACAGAGGCTGACACAGACATACAAGCAGCAAATACACACTTACAGAGGCTGACACACACATACAAGCAGCAAATACACACTTACAGAGGCTGACACACACATACAAGTAGCAAATACACACTTACAGAGGCTGACACACACATACAAGCAGCAAATACACACTTACAGAGGCTGACACACACATACAAGCAGCAAATACACACTTACAGAGGCTGACACAGACATACAAGCAGCAAATACACACTTACAGAGGCTGACACAAACATACAAGCAGCAAATACACACTTACAGAGGCTGACACACACATACAAGCAGCAAATACACACTTACAGAGGCTGACACAGACATACAAGCAGCAAATACACACTTACAGAGGCTGACACACACATACAAGCAGTAAATACACACTTACAGAGGCTGACACACACATACAAGCAGCAAATACACACTTACAGAGGCTGACACACACATACAAGCAGTAAATACACACTTACAGAGGCTGACACACACATACAAGCAGTAAATACACACTTACAGAGGCTGACAGATGTACAAGCAGTAAATACACACTTACAGAGGCTGACACACACATACAAGCAGTAAATACACACTTACAGAGGCTGACAGATGTACAAGCAGTAAATACACACTTACAGAGGCTGACAGATGTACAAGCAGTAAATACACAAGCATCAAAGGGGGTGTGCAGATCTTTTCCTAATCCACGGACACATAAAGGCTGTTTATTTTTGGCTTAGAGGTTTGTGTCTGTAATCCTAATCTATTTACTGCAGTGCACAATTTCGATGGCAAATATTCATTATACAGAATGCCTGGATTTTACCCCATTCCTCCTGGCTCCATGTCAAGTGCTTATAAAACTTGGATTCCTCCCCTCTTGTTCCTCCGCATGCTGAAGCATTGAAAGATGTACAGACACATAGACACACAGATCGAACAGACAACAAACACACACACACGCACACATGCACACATGCACGCACACGTGCACACTCGTGCACACACACACACACACACACACACACACACACACACACACACACACACGCTGAGAAGTCACAACAAGCTCCTCTGGTTGTGTTGAGTGCCCACGGAAACACCCAAGTGGGAAAGGAAAAGCCAGCTCCACCGTTTGGAGGAAGAACTTTGGCAGCCTGATATACACAGGATCTGCAAGCTTGTGCGCTCAAAAAACACACACACGAAATGCATAAATGAGGACAGCAAACACACAAAGATGACATTTGCATACATCCATAGGCCCTGCACCCCCCCCCCCCCCCCCCCCCCCCCCATTTCGACCATGTCATGCTAGCTTGTCGGGGAGGGGGTGAAATAATGCTCCAAGTTTAGGCAAAATTTGGGGGAAAACTGGCATGGCCGGTAACACTTTATAATAACGTTCAGTCGAAAGGGGATGCAGAAAGCCTTGTAAATGAATTGTAAATTATTTACAACAGGTGAGGAACACTTAATTTACTAAAGGTTTATAGATGACACATTTATGTTAACATAACATTTATTAATCATCTGTAAATGTATATTCATGTTTTGTAAATGGTTAGTTCATCATTAACTAAAGGCTTATAAATGGCTTATGACTGAACGTTATTATAAAGTGTTACGAACAAAATAAATAAAAATGCATGCAGTATAATTGTGTTATTTTCACCTATTCTATTTGAATATTTCTGCATACTGGGGTCCCTAAACAGTGTTGGAATTGTATCGCCGACGGCGATAGCCTATCTGAAGGGCCCCCTCCAGGGCTCTGTGTGCTCTCTACTCGTGACATGTCTTCATCCTGGTTCCTCTTTAGGGGAGTGCCTATTCAGGACATTTCTGCAGCGGCAAGTTGGACCTTGCCCCTAGCTTTTGTTCGGTTTTATATGCTGGATGTCTCAGTGGCCGTTCACACCATACAATGCTCAACCTAAGCTCAACCTACGCTGAACCCACAAGTTTCATTTAGGCGCCCTTGTTAACTAACCTGACGCTGTGATGGAAACAAGTGTCCAACACTTTATCATGTAATCCTTTGGATATGATGTGTATTTCCATTAATAAATCAAATCAAATCAAATCAAACGCTGCCAGATGGACGGTATAGCTCCACATAGTTTCACTAAACTAGTCGATCTGGGAATGCAGTAACCAGACCCGCTGACGGAGGTGGGCACTTTTTCCAAGCTACTTGGCAGGTGATTGGATGACCCATCTGTCTATCCCCGCTGGTGCGTGTTAACTTCAACCAATCAGATTGCCGAAGGTGCCTGTGCCTGATCTCCGTGGTATTCATTGATTGAGTCCTCACGGTCGTAAAGTCACCTTCGAAGCATTTAGTTAGATTATGACAAACTAGTTGTGTGACTTAGCCTTCCCAAATGTTGAGGGTCGTTTTTTAGAATTTAATACATAGAATTGGGAACGTTACATTCAATTTCATTCAGACTGCCCGTCACTTCCGCGGCGGCAGCCATGTTGACGAGTGAAAAGAACTACAAAGACCATGTACCCACTACTTGCCCAGACGAGCCTGAGCCCGCCTACGGCTGCCGCTGATTCGTCGGGCCGGCATGGTTCGACCAATCATCTCAACTGCCTGTAGATGGATACGTCGAGAGAATCTCTCTTGATCTCGCGAGGTTATCCATCTTGCAAGCAAGGTTACTTGTTAACAGGAGAGGCCGTTGCACTGAAGCCACACTCAGGCCTTGCTCAAGCGATCGTTCAGGATTCAGTCCTATTTTCCAAGCGTGACGCGTGAAACTTGAAGCTGCCATGCATGAAGTGAATGGAGTGGGCCGGTGGAGCAGCTCCGAGCCCAGCGCTGAGGAAAGGAGAGTGTCTGGTGTGAACGGTTACGCGTGAGCTCATGTTCAGCGTGAGTCAAGCGTCAGTTCTGCCGCTGGTGTGAACAAAGGCTCCCGTGCAACACAGTTAAGGAGCCTGGCAACTTCCCTTCGGGTTGGAGCCATGAGCTGTCTGGCATACGGGAGCTTATGGATTCAACCCAGGGTTTTATGAATAATATGAGTGAGAATGAATGACTCACCAGACGACCCTTCTTGCCAGGGTCGGCAAGAAGAAGGCTCATTGTGAATGGCATTTCCATTCCCCGCTGCTCCTATATATGGGACGGTGCTAGCGCCCCCTAGCAACGGAATGTAAAAAAAAACATTTTTCTCTGACCCCAATATGAGGATATTGGTGTAGAAATAAATATAGTGCTTCTGTAGGGGCACAGAGGTGTCTGTTCCCCATACAGTAAGTGAGTAATCTCACTCATATTATTCATAAAACTGGGGTTATAGTCATAACCTTTAGGTATGACTGGAAAGCTGAGAGGTTTCAATGAGCCCAATAGTAGCCATCTCATTGTAGTGAGACCCTTTTTCGAAACTTGACCTCCTTGTACTGTATATGCGGATAGCCATCATATCACATTCTAAACTTTCAACATTTCAATAGATGCCTAACCAA
This sequence comes from Poromitra crassiceps, assembly GCF_964638095.1. Classification (NCBI taxonomy): domain Eukaryota; kingdom Metazoa; phylum Chordata; class Actinopteri; order Beryciformes; family Melamphaidae; genus Poromitra; species Poromitra crassiceps. The sequence continues at coordinate 105,563,099 of NC_139623.1, forward strand.
AACACAATGTGTATTACAGATTTATGACTAGAAACACTTTTTTAAGATTCTTTTTTGGCCATTTCCCCTTTATTTATTTTTTAGATATGGTAGTAGGCAGACAGGAAAGGTGGGGAGAGAGAGAGGGGATGACATGCGGCAAAAGACCACAGGTCAGATTCGAACCCCAGGCGGCCGCGCTTCATGGTATGCGTGCTACCAGGTGAGCTACCGGGAAACACATGACTAGAGAAACTTGGAACAGATTTGGCCCCTCACAATTTTAACTGCCCCCTCAGCCTCAGTCACTTCATCCTGGAGCTGGGCCTGATACATCCTGTTCATCTTTTAATAGGACTGATTGAGCAACACTCCAAACAAAACATCCTCATAAAACTTGAGTCAAACTAGAGAATCTGATCACCCTAACGTTGGATGAAATTTTGATCTGGTCGAATGAACTGTGCTACCCTTTAGAAAATCTCTTCAATCAGAGGATTTTTAGCCTGACAGAGCTATGCCCAAGGTTGATTGCATCAGACAACTCTGATCAATGCCTTTCTCACATACTGAGATAGCGGTGTGACACTGAATAGCAGTGGAATGGCATCCATTTTCAATAGAACAACATTTGTCTTTCTCTACCCTTCTAAGGCCAGGTTCAAGACTTTGACTTACTTCACTACAAACCTCCATAGTCTTTTTTTAAGTTATCCTTTATTTATCCCCATGGGGAAATTCATCCTCTGCATCAATCAATCAGTTTAATATCAATCAGTTTAATACTTGTCCCAGAAGGGCACTTTGGTTCACATCAGGCAGTAGTGGTTATTACAACATCATTACTAGTTTGAGAGTAGTAATAAAGGCACACTTCAGAATTATAGTAACATTATTACTAGTTTTAAAGTAATAAAGGCACACTTCAATATTATACAATACATATCCATTTGTTGCAATATGTACAGATTCCAAAAGACCATCTGCTTCCTTCTGCCGGGTCGCCGCGTGCGCAGCGCCACCGTTGCAACTAGCTCGTCAACAAACGCAAGTGGCTCGCTGTCAATCAGCGCCAGATGGATGTATCAGAGGAAAAGGGGGGGGGGTGATGCAAGAGCTAACAAGGGCTAACAAGGCGGGGGGTTTGGGTGGGGGAAGAGGTTTGGGGGAGTGCGTGCGTGACCATGTGTGTTGGCCTATGAGTCCTTAGGGTCCATGTGTGTGTGTGTGTGTGTGTGAAGTCTGAGCCCCCTCCTGGGTGAAACACAGCGGTTGCTGTAGAGATGGCGGTTTTTCCAGTCCAAAGGTCAGGCATCAGATGTTCAGGGCGGGGGGGGGGGGGGGGGGGGGGGGGGGGGTGGATCTTGGGAGCACCAGTTGCAGTCAAAGCTTCTGGAGAGTTTTTCTGCTAGTGACCTTGACGGCTGATAACAGGTGGGGGGAGTCCAGATTAAATCAGTTGTTTGGGTTTTCCCGGTGGGTGCAGCGATCAACAACATTCCTCACATGAGTCTAGTCCCTGGACCTCAATTTTAAACACTTCGGCTCAGCGACAGTAATATCTCCCAGAAGTAATCCATTTTTGCGATTCAGATCAGAAATTGCAACAGTCCGAGTACTCACTGCCCCGCTCATCTCGTTTATAGTGACGTGCAGCCTAGGGTCAATGGCTGCTGTCTTCCCGTATCCCGCGGCGAAAGTCCCGTCTGGGCAGAGGCGGGGGGGGGGGGGGGGGGTTCCCCGGACCCCACATGAATTTTGTCGATTGGCTTGAGAGACCAGCTTAATATCCATATAATCCAAATTTGTATTTTCGAAGAGACAAGTGCAAAATTGGCTCCGGGTAGCAAGCAGAGGGAATAGGGAGAGGGAAAATAAGGGAGGGAGAAAAAAAGCGACTGCCTTGTTCGAGAGCTGAGTGCGAGAGCTGACTGCCCCCCCATTTGACCCATCCTCATACTAGGAACCTTCCTAGAACTAGGAGCAGTGGGCAGCCGCTGTGCAGCGCCCGGGGACCAACTCCAGTTCTTTTGCACTGACAGGAGTATTAACCCTAAACATACATGTCTTTTGATGGTGGGAGGAAACCGGAGCACCTGGAGAAAACCCACACGAACACGGGGAGAACATGCAAACTCCACACAGAAAGGACCTGGGACAGACCGGGGTTTCGAACCCGGGACCTTCTTGCTGTGAGGCAACAGTGCTAACCATTGAGCCACCGTGCCGTTGAGCAGGGTCTGACCAATGTCAAACCTTTCCCCTACGATCACAGTACTCCCTGAAGGGTAGAGAAAGACAGATTTGTCTATTCAAAATGGGTGATATTCCCATTAAGTACTGTATGGGGTTCTTCAAATAGAAATCGAGCAGCATGTGGTTTTCTGGTGGCAAACTGTCATGTGTCCCAGACACTTCTGCCAATTGTGAGCTCGCTCCAGCCCGATGAACAGGGTCACAGGCCTGTTAGCTGAGCTCGCTCCAGCCCGATGAACAGGGTCACAGGCCTGTTAGCTCGCTCCAGCCCAATGAACAGGGTCACAGGCCTGTTAGAGCTCGCTCCAGCCCGATGAACAGGGTCACAGGCCTGTTAGCTCGCTCCAGCCCGATGAACAGGGTCACAGGCCTGTTAGAGCTCGCTCCAGCCCGATGAACAGGGTCACAGGCCTGTTAGCTCGCTCCAGCCCGATGAACAGGGTCACAGGCCTGTTAGCTCGCTCAAGCCCGATGAACAGGGTCACAGGCCTGTTAGCTCGCTCCAGCCCGATGAACAGGGTCACAGGCCTGTTAGCTCGCTCCAGCCTGATGAACAGGGTCACAGGCCTGTTAGCTCGCTCCAGCCCGATGAACAGGGTCACAGGCCTGTTAGCTTGCTCCAGCCCGATGAACAGGGTCACAGGCCTGTTAGCTCGCTCCAGCCCGATGAACAGGGTCACAGGCCTGTTAGCTCGCTCCAGCCCGATGAACAGGGTCACAGGCCTGTTAGCTCGCTCCAGCCCGATGAACAGGGTCACAGGCCTGTTAGCTCGCTCCAGCCCGATGAACAGGGTCACAGGCCTGTTAGTTGAGGAGCTTATTGAATAATCAGTTTCCGCTCGAATGCAGACACATGCTGCCTGTCTGTAAATGTAAATCGAACAGAAGAACTAACAGCTGCAAATAGCCTCTTCAAATTCTGATATAATTTGTGATCCCATGCGTAATACACATGATGGTTTGCTATGTGGGTGGTGAAGAGAATACAAAATAATGTCTACTTCATATTCATATTCATAAAGAATAGGATGGTTTATTATTATGGTTAGCAAACTACAACAGAAAAGGGAACAATAGCCACTCAGATGGTCTAATAATTTTGGAAAATTGACAGTAACCTCCTTCTAGCCTTGGTAATGCTCTCTGCTATGTGGTACAGCAGTGTCAAGTCATTATTACAAAGATAAGACTTATACGCTATTCATGTCTCAATAATTGCACCTGTATGTGCTGTGTCAACGTGTTCAGAACATTTGGGACTCCCCCTCTCGACTCCCTTTAATCGCTCTGGCTGCCTCCTTGAGAAGCTCTTTTTTTTTTACTTCTCTTTTGGAGGGACATTTTGTTTGATGGGAATTTAAAGTGAATGGTACACACACACACACACACACACACACACACACACACACACACACACACACCCTCCACACACACACACACACACACACACACACACACACACACACACACACACACACACACACACACAAGATATACAAGCAAACTGAGTAACACAGACAGGTATGCACAAATTCCCAACTGCACTGCACGGCAAAAAAAGACAAACGGGGATATCTGCATTCTCTTTTGACACAATGTAGCTACCGGTATTCACCTGCCTTTTTTCCCACTCAGCCGACCCACATAATACACCTACACATGGCCCTGAAATCCTCCTCACATAATATCCATCTGACACACAGAGACACACACATTTCCTCCAGCAATGAGTTCCTTTCCTGTTCTGTTGTAAATTGTTTTTGTGATGAGCTAGATATGCTAAATGCATGTTCTTTAGTCAGGTAAAAATGACTGTTGTGGATAATTGCCAGTCTTTTTCTCATTGCAGACAAGCAGAAACTAGGTCGAAACCTAGCATATGGCCAGCGCAGAAAAGCGTTGACGAACCTGTTGGTTGTAGCAGGCAGCGACATTGTTAATGTGGAGGGCTGTCGTCGGTGTGTGTGTGTGTATGTATGTGCGCGCGCGTGTATTTATTGTGAAATTCTAAAAGATGTGTATTTGTCCCATTAAAAGGACCCCCCCCCCCCCCTCTGTATAGCTTCATTGTGCCTTTTCAACTTCTATTGTTCTAATTACATGTTTCCCAGTTAGCAGTATCCCAAAATCACAAGTTCATGATGAAATGACCTACGCTGCGTTGTGGGCTTTCAAAAAACCACGAAATAAGTTTTGAGCAGCACAGTCCACACATGCTGTGTGCTGTGGTTTGGTGAAGTTTGGACAAAATTAGAAGGCGAAATAGTGATTTCTGTTAACCCACAACCCTTTGCAAGTCAATATTATCGCAACGGTGAGGTCTTTAAAAAAAACGGCAAAACAGGTTTTGTGCAGGACAGATGTGGTTTGGTGAAGATTTGACAAAATTTGACGGAGAAATAGCGAAAAAGTGCTTTTGGGCAAAATTCTAAATGGCGGGAAATCTAGTTGGGCGTGGTCTATATAGAAAAAATGTTGATCGTAGAAGCTATGGTTCCAAAGTTAAGTGTAATTTCTTAGGCCAGAGTAGAAGAGTACTCTATGAACCTATCGCTCTTATGGTTTGTGAGCTACGGGTACTTAGGTTTGCCATAGCGCCCCCTAAGGTCGAAATGACACAATTGTTTTTTTTATCAGCTCAGAGTACAGCTGCACACCTGTACCAAGGTTCATTAACAACGGACAATGCGTTCCGGAGTTAGGGCGTTTTTTGTGACCTAGGTCACACCCACAAAAGTTCGGAAGTCGATTATATCGCAACGGTGGGGTCTTGCAAAAAAACGTGAAATAGGTTTTGTGTAGGACAGTCCACTGTGTGATGTGGTTTGGTGAAGATTAATAGCGAAAAAACGCTTTTGGAGAAAATTCAAAATGGCGGAAATGGGCGGGCCCTCTATCAGCAGATGCAGAAGGACCCAAGGAATCCAGGGAAAAAATAATTTTGATTGTAGATGCTACGGTGCAGGGTGTAGTGGAGGGTAAATGTGAGTAAACGCAGTTTAAAGGAGGACTTACCCCCTAGATATGTATTAGAACAGTGATTTGAAAATACCTATGGAAAAAACCAAGAAATGACATATGCTCTTGTCTATACTGGACTCTTTGGCTGTGTTGAAGTCCAGATTTTTTTTCTGAAATCGACGCCATTACAGTTTGCCTATTGCCTCAAAAATAATTTATTTGAGAGGGGCCATATCTGTATAAATATCAACAATTAGCCAACGCTGGTGGCCTGTATGGAAAGAGCTTTGCTCAAAATGGTTGAAAGTTATATCAATTTGGTAATTCAGTGGCGAACTAGAAATTTAATTATTTTTCTGCATGTAACTCTATGGCAGTGTGTTAAACTACGTTACGAGAGCAAAGTGGCATGGGCTCGTTACAGCAGCACACCGCACAATACGACAAACCCCCCGTTCTGGGGTAACACAATGCGAGATTTCTCTACGTCATTCCCTCGTCCAAGTTGCCATATAGTCCCTTTTTCATTTTAGTTTGGGGGCTTTTCGTGATTCTTGTTAAAAGTTGTGCAAAAGTTTTTTCCTCTCAGCGCAGTGCAGGCTGCCTGCGCCTCCTCCCTCCTGCCAGACCCCGGCTGCCGAAACAGCCTGCTGCATGCATGGGGCGCTTGTAACCTCACGGAGCAACAAACAAACAGACAGAAATAGCTGGTGTGCGATTTAGAGAATACAGTCTGAGATTGGGTACAGGATTGAGGGAATCCCGCATCTGTTTGCGAAGGTGCGACTGGACAGGACGCTTTTCACAGACGGGCACAGTAGTCGGAGCGAGGCGAGTGTCTCTCAGGGCTACTCAGGGCAGAGCTGCAGATCTCTCCTTCTCCTCCGCGCATTCAGTCTGTCCAAAATCATTACCGATATAATCTCAGTAGGAGGGATGCAGGGAAATATGATAGTAGCCGATGTGTTTAGAGAAGCTTTGTCACGTTGTCACGTCGTAGTATAGCGTTATATTTTACATGTGCGCTAAACTGCGACCATATTTGTTTGCGGAAATATCAGACTGCTCTCTCTGCTGCTCTCAGAGCACAGAGAGCCCAGCTGCTGCTGGCCTGCTGCGCGCGCCCGCGGAGCTTGGGGCTCGTCCATGTAACAGTACGACTCTCGCCTGCCTGGGCTGGAGACAGTGCTTGCAACTCGGACTGATAATATAAACATCATCATTCGAGCTTATCCAGGTAAGATATCAATAAAGTAATGACACATTCAGCGGGAAACTAACTATAATTAAGACATGTGCCAACTTTGACAACGTTTGGTTCAGTATTTTAAGAGCAAACTTCAATAAGAATAGGCTTGGAGTTCTGAGGAGCCGAAAGGGTACAGAGGGGGTAGGGGAGTAATTATCTTGAAATCCCATAGTCTTTGGGGACAACCTGACGTCAGGTTGTACCAAATCTCCCATTCATTTGAGAAAAAAAAAAAAGCAGTCTTTGACCCTAAGAGGGCGCTTATGCCAGGTATGCTGCTGAAAAATGATACAAATGGTAAAATGGCAACAGTTTGGTGTCAAATGTGGAAATTCTGACCAGAATTCTTCACACATCACCCCCAAAGTCATATATATTGGTTAAAAGCTGAAAAAAAGTGTTTTGGAGGTAAGTCCTCCTTTAACCACCTTTTTAAATGAGGCAGATAGTTTACTCACCTATTTTCAGATCACCTATATAAATCAATGAGGGAAAACCAGGTGGGTAAACTACTCACCTTGGATAGCTTACCCACCTCTGTATTCACCACTACACCCCTGGGTGCAACAAGTGTAATTTTTCCACCCATAGTAAAAGATGACTCTGTGAACCTACCTATCAAGTTCGGTAGTGGCAGGTCTTATGGTTTTTCTGAGTGGGACCAAATGGGCTTCCAAATGGGCTTCCAAATTGGGTGTAGGCCCTGTTATAAGGCCTGGCCAAAAAACAGACACTGCAATACACTATCATAGTGTACGCATCATTCAGCCAATCCGTCCATGCAAGAGATAGCTGTGAAAACATCACACTTTTAATGTACTCTTTGCACACTGTCCCCCCTTGCTTTTGTATCTGCCTCTCTGCTGGTAGAACCATGAAATTGAAATGATCACAGAAGCTACAACACCTGTTTCAACTCAGCCTTCTTCCCTTCTCTCTCCTCTTACCCTTCTCTCTCCTCTTTCAGTAGCCTATCTTGTCAGATTTTCTCTCCTCTAGGCTGTCTTTCACATACTCTTCCTTCCTTTGTTTTCGCTGGAGCTCTTGTTGCTCTGCATTACAATGAAGTCCCACATAACCCCCATAGAAATCCCAATGCGCATGCATGATAAGACTGAATTCATGACTGCTGCTACTGCTGCTATATATAGAAACCAAACCAAAATGTATTTTACAGCAGCCACATTGTTTCATTATCTGCATTACAATTATAACCTCTCTTATCCTCCATCTCTCATCCCTCTGAAAGAGCTGAACTCTTCACAGCAAATGGCTGTCTTTACACCAGGCATTAGCATGTAGGCCTAGCCTAGGTGATCGGATTGTTGTGATCGGATAGTGCAAAAATGTAGCCTGATATCAGACTGAATTGTCAACTCGTTACATTCATTTTTATCTTCTAGTCTGAGATTGCACTCTGTGTTATTTCTATGACGGGATCCCTAGGGGAATTCTGACCAATCAATAGAGACCAAGTCCAATGTATATCGGCCTGTATCTTACGTTAGTTACTCGTAAACAAATATCGGTAACGCGTTAGAATACAGCCCGCAAATAACCCTGTAACTACAGGGTAACAAGATCTGTACTTATAGGGTAATTACGGGGTACCACACCTATACTTACAGGGTAACTACGGGGTACAAGAAGTTAATTTAGCCTGTAACTACCAGGTAACAAGATCTGTACTTATAGGGTAATTACAGGGTACCACACCTGTACTTACAGGGTAACTACGGGGTTCAAGAAGTGAATTTAGCCTGTAACTAGAGGGTAACAAGATCTGTAATTATAGGTTAAGTACGGGGTACCACACCTGTACTTACAGGGTAATTACAGGGGCACGGGCTGTATTCTGAAGCTGTGTCAATTTCCCCACACTTACATAGTAACTACAGTGTAACTACAGGGGTGCGGGCTGTATTCTAAAGCTGTGTCAATTTCCCCACACTTACATAGTAACTACAGTGTAACTACAGGGGTGCGGGCTGTATTCTAAAGCTGTGTCAATAGCCCCGCACTTACATAGTAAGTAGAGTGTAACTACAGGGGCGCGGGCTGTATTCTAAAGCACTGGACCAATTCTGTACTTACAGGCAAAGTGCAGGGGACCACCCCGGGGTACAAAATGTGAATTTAGCCTGGATCTACAGGTTAACCAGATCTGTAATTATAGGGTAAGTAAGGGGTACCATACCTGTACTTACAGGGTAACTACCTGGTACAAGAAGTGAATTTAGCTTGTAACTACAGGGTAACAAGGTCTGTACTTATAGGGTAATGACAGGGTTCCACACCTGTACTTACAGGGTAACTACGGGGTACAAGAAGTGAATTTAGCCTGTAACTACAGGGCAACAAGATCTGTACTTATAGGATAATTACGGGGTACCACCCCTGTACTTGCATGGTAACTACGGGGTACAAGATGTGAATTATGCATTTGCATAATGACAATGCCAGACCAAGAGCAGCCAAACCCAACTCCTTGGAGTGGGCAGATTCGAAGGTCTGGACCCAGGCAAGCAAAATCCAGCTGTAAATGCATTCAACACACATTGAAGATCCACTCATCTAAATGTAAACTACCTCCAGAGGTGGTCAGGGATGCATTTGACCATACTGTGTTAGTGTATGCAGTGCATCTTTAATCCACACATATAGCGGCTAATGTTAACGGAAATAAAGTTATGTGCACAGATCCAACCACAAAGCACAAGCAAAACAAACTTGGACAGTAACATACTACCTGTACCATAAAACGAATTGTCATGGGAACACACAAGACAAGGTAACTACTGTCAGTTTTAAAGGATGTAAATATTATGAGAGGAAGTGAAGTAGATGACAATGAGGGGAAGATAAATCTACTCCCAATGTGGATTTATAAGATGCATTTTTAACACCAGGAATAAACTACTTTACCTGAAAGATATCTGGACACAATCCAGATACGACACGCATGTTAATGCCAGATGTAAAGGTGGCATAAGGCTCACAAAAGTAGTCCCTTAATGCCCAATTACACTCCATTTTCATACGAAAATAAATGTGTCCGTTTCAAACGGTGTAATCATCAGTGCCCACATACTTCCATGCATATTTCATGTTGGTAACATGTTAAGCAATACATCCACCAGTGGGCAGTAGAAGTCAAATGTGTGAGTGTGTGTGGTTCTCCTCCGTTTCATGCGTATCTGTAAGCTTTCAGAGGACGGACAGAAATATGCACGAAATGAACGCAGAGTATGGACAGAAGGCTTAAGGTTGGTGTTTTTGTATATTTCTTATTGTCAACATATGAAAATAACAAAATCAGCAATAAAATGTTTGCTAATAAGTCTCATCCATGTAGCCAGTGCCCAATAAAGCCATGTCCCAGCAGCCATTGTATAATTTTTTTTATTAAAAACACAGGGTTAGGGTTAGGGTTAGGGTTAGTAATTTCATCATCACGATGAACCAGGCCTGCCGACTTTTTCCTCAAACAAATTAATAAGCTGACCGTAAACACGTTATCTATCTCAGGAAAGTAGTTCCATAGCGCCAAAAATACCGGCGTCATGAAGAATTTGTTCCCATTGTAATTTGATTTGGTAATCTAAGACTTTTCATGGTAACATTTAGCGATTTTTAAAATCGAAACTTTATGAGCTGCATTTAAAGGTTTTTAGCTTACAATTGGAGCCAGTCTTCCGGTTTGAAGGCTAAAAATGGTAGTCAGGAAGCAACGGCAGTAAAGCAAACACATTGCTGATTTTGTTATTTTCACAGGATTTGTTGATGATAAGAAATGTATTTGACAACATCAGTCGTATCCTTTAGTTTAACCCATACCCAGAATAACCAGATTAATCTAGGAAGGCTGCTTAACAAACTCATGTGTGGTCTGTAATGCTTGGTGGAGGCAGTGATGAGTGACAACAAGACATTCACATCAAAGGGGGTAGACCAAACTGAACTGTCACTCACATGGTCTCGTCATTCTGGAACTCCAGCTTGCCCGCCACTTCCTCGTAGTCCTCCCCGGCCTTGGCGGTGCCCTCTACTGTGAGGTACGGCACCGCCACCTTCCCCCTCGCCCCGGATGTCCTGTGAACCTTCACCTGCATGTGGCCGATGCTCTCGCTGACCCGCGTGGAATTACTCTCAAATGTGAAAATGCCAGCGTGGTCATCGTCGTAGATGGTAACCGTGGCAGTGTGAGCATTGCCCAGAGCTGCCTTAGGGGGGATGTGCGACGAGAGGCCCATCATGCTGTTGCTGGAGGTGATGGAGCTGGGCTCCAGGAGGGACACCTCAGCGCGGTGCGCGATGCGAGGGTTGCTCAGGTGCACGTAGAAGTGCTCGTCCTCTTCGAAAATGTCATCATCGATAACGCCAACAGTGAACTCTTTGACCGTCTCGCCGGGCTTGAAGACCAGTGTGCCTTCAGCAAACTCATAGTCTGAGCCAGCGTTGGCAGTCCCATCCTCAGTTCGGTAGTCCACCTGTGTAACGCCGGAGGAAAGAAGTAAGGTATTGCGCTATTAAATCATTTATCAAATGGAGTGATAAGATACTGAATTATTAACATTTCTCCATGCTTAAAACAGTTCAAATTGACCTTGAGCTGCATTTCTAATATTTATTAAATCACTTACTTTCACAGTGCAGCCACTTTCTCCTCCATGGCGCCCGACTGACAGCTTAAGAGAGCCGCAGTTCTCAAAGCACTGGTAGTGTTGAGGTTCAAACTGCAGGTAGATGGTATGGGGATCCTCCTCCTGGCCACTGGCCTCGTGACAGCTCACCACCTTCCTGGCCTGGTCGGCGGCATGCTTCTTCAAGATGTTCCCAGCTCCGATCATCATGCGTGTGGCTTGGATACGGTAGAAGGCTCGGCTCTTCTGCTGCTGGACCAGAACCTGGTAGTTGGCCATCTCGATCAGCTGCTCCATGTCCTTCTCCGGATGCCTCTGTTTTAATTCTTTCAGTGTGCGAGCCATCTCCCGTCGAGCCTCTTCCTCTTGGTCTTGGCCCGGACTGATACCTCCAGCTTCCTCTACCCCCTCCGACATCCCGTCCAGAGCCTCTTTGGGGTGAGTGTGGGAGTTGACACCCTGACCGTCCATCTCCAGATCCATTTTGGTGAACATGGCATCTCCCTCCGTCCCGATGATAATACCGCGGTTCTTGTCGACACGATAACGCTTATGGATGTACTTGTAGAAGAGCAGACGTCGGTCTGCGATCCAGGCTTGTAACACACAGAGGGGGAAGAAGAGGAAGGTGAGGACGGCCTCCCACACCTCCACCTCTCCAGGGGAGATCACAGCCAGGATAAGGTAGAGCCAGATGTAGGCGAAAATGCTCCAGGCAGCAGTAACAAAGAACACCCGCAGGTGCTTAATCTTGCGGGTTTCGTTTTCTGGCACTACGTACACACAGATGGCGAGGATGATGAACATGTTGAAAGCAGCACTGCCCACAATGGTGCTGGGACCCAGAGAACCAGCCTCAAACTTATGGCCGACCACTTCAATGACGGAAAGCAGGATCTCGGGAGCAGACGAGCCCAGAGCCATCAGAGTGAGGTTGGACACCGTCTCGTTCCAGATGCGTACCGTGGTCGTGGTCGTCTCTCCATTGGGCTTCTTGATGGTGATCTCTTTCTCCTGAGAGGTGATGACCTCGATAGCAGACATGAAGCGGTCCGCGATAATGGACATACCCAGGAACATGTATATGAGAGCTGCAAAGTAAACAATGGCGCGTGCCACCTTATCGCCCACCGAGGGGTTTTGGGGGTTCCACATGGGCAGCACCACTCCCTCAGAGCAGCTGTCCTCGCCGGAGCAGTTACCTGGTGCGCTGGAGCTGGCCATGGAGAATTGTGTGAGGCCCGGCTGCAGGAGCAGCAGCACAGAGGCAAAGAGGCCGGAGGTGAAAGGTGGAGTGCAGCTCAGAATACGCTTGTGCATTAACATGGCGACCTGGCGATGCTAGGGGTCAAGTCTTTTGAGGCCTGAGTCAAATCCACTTCACGTCCAAATCTTCATAGAAGCTTCTGAAAGACAGAAGAAGAAGAGTTGTATGGAGGATGAGGGAATCACATTCGTATTCAGTGGGAGGATGTTATTCAGATGTTTTTGTTTTTTTTGGATTGTATTTTCTTGAAATAACCTGTCTTATCAAACCTTTGGCATGACAGAAGTATCCACAAGCTCTTCTGTATGCAAATTAGTGGGATCCAGCAGTTCAGTTTGGCAGTTGAGTTTTGAAAGCCAGAAATTTCAGCACCTGGTGAAGCAATCATTGAGTCACTGGTATTGAACAGCAACCCCATCAAACCCACACAGATTTATTATGGTCATTTTGTGCAATGGGGATTTTGACATACTTACTGTGCTGTATTGCACATTTAACAGAAAAAACTGAAATTGAAAGTACAAAAGAAAAATGCTTGAGTACAAAGAAAAAATAAGCGGTAGTCTTACTTGTCTTTATAGCTCAGCCATGTGCACAAAGACTTACACCACCACAGCCTAAAGGAGGGGAGGGGGATGCCAATTTCTCATGGCAGTACATCATTCCTTTCGACTCTCTTAAAATTCCATTTAACATTTGACTTTGAGATAACTGTGCTATTTTGACTTTGTCTCGTGCCAGGTTTATACTGTAGCATAGTGTTATTGTTGGCAGCACCATTCAGAGAGCACCTCAACACCTCAAGTGAAAAACAATTCAGATAGCACAGCTGCAATGATATCCAGTGGACTATTGACTGAATCAATGTGAAGGGGGGGAGAGAGAGAGAGAGAGAGAGAGAGAGAGAGAGAGAGAGAGAGAGGGAGAGAGAGAGAGAGAGAGAGAGAGAGAGAGAGAGAGAGAGAGAGAGAGAATATTTGGGACTTTAATTTAGTGCATCCTAATGAAGATTTTAAGACCAATTCAAAAACAGGTTGCCTACGTAGGGCAGAAAAGATTTGACAGTGCTTATGCTCTCATTGACATGCAGCAGAGAGAAGTAGCAATCCCCACTCTGACCTGTAATGGCTCCAGAGAGGGGTGTGAGTGAGGGGCGTGGCTTTCCACGAAGGCTATTTAAGGGTAAAGCAGCGCAGCAAAGCACAGACAGAAATGAAGTTGTGCCTTTCGTTAACTCACAAATAAATCAACTCAAATTACATTTCTCAACAAATTCTCTGAATAGATTCCGTAAAGCATCATTCAGCAAACCTTCATCTAACAGACTGATACTAAGAACAGGACCATGGACAGCTACTGCTGGAACAAGCAGGCACAAACTGAAACATGGGCCTGGGTCTGGAAGTAAAGTTTCTCTCTATAGCCCTTTCAGAAAATCCTAATAATCCAATCAGCTACTATAGATTAATCATGAGCTTACTTATTGTTTTATGAATCTATTGGTATATATACCAATAGATTTATAAAAAAAATAAACATGAGAAATGAAAACAAACATAAGAATACAAGACTGTGTAAACAAAGAGGGCATGATCAACTCATGCATACAGCACTGTGATGTTATCGATTCCCTCTTCAACAGTGATAGCAAATAATAATATCAATATAAAATTAGTATTGCTGATTTGTAATGATTTGAATACTCTTCTCCTCATCCATAAAAACAGAAATCAGTAAAACCATGGTGGAGCGGTGCCAATCACCTTTACAAGTTGCTATAGCTGACTAACATTAGTTCAATCTGGTCTGCCTACCATCCATGTGCAACTTTGGCGTGGGTGTTGGCAAGTTCCCACCAAAGAATTGGAGAGCTTGCTGTTACCATAGAAACTCGCCAAAGCCTGTGGGTAGTGTAGTATTTCACATGGAACTCAGGAATAAAACGGACATTTTGCACAACTACCAATGCCCAAACTTTTTCAGCACAGGTTGACAATTTGCAAAATGCTAATGCTGAAAGGACACTCAAAGAACCATTAATAATTCATGATGAGAAGTAGCCATCCTACTGAAGACCAAAATACCAAACTTGTTTATGCATTCAAATAAGTTTTCCAAGATGTAGCTAGACTGGATATTTACCATATTCAAGACTGCTAAGATACTATGTGTGTGTGTGTGTGTGTGTGTGTGTGTGTGTGTGTGTGTGTGTGTGTGTGTGTGTGTGTGTGTGTGTGTGTGTGTGTGTGTGTGTGTGTGTGTGTGTGTGTGTGTGCATGTGTGTGTGTGTCCAAAACAAAGCTTTTTCTGAAAACTTTACAAACCAATAAAACGCTTCTACATCATTGCAGTGCATAAGCAGCTCTGTTTGTTTGTTAGTTAATCCTTTCAAGTCTCCTTATCTCTCTCATCCTTTGCTCAGTCACTATCAGTTATTGACAATAACTGCAGGATGTAAGATACAAAATGACACTTTTTCAGTTCGTACAGTTCCTAATTTAATTCCAAAATAATCTAAATCATTTGGAATTTCCAATTGATTTCCAATTCCAATATGGAAAAACAACTGACCTGATAGAAATGAGAATGATTATACTCAAAGCATTACTAAATTTCTCAACCTGGCCACAATTACTATTGTACACAGTGAGTCATACCAGCACTCATTCCGAGAGAAGGTGTGAGTTTTTTCTCTCCAAATGGTGGATATGTCTGTAATGCCATTTCTAAGAGTATCTTGAGGATGAAAACTCACAACAAAATCAAAAATGGAAAGAAAACTGAGCAAGCACAACATGTAACAACAACAATGAAACAAACATGTAGCCTAGTATTTCAGAATAATTTGTAAATGGGTATTTCAGAGCCAAACAATTCATTTAGGAAAACAATCAATAGTAGCCTACATCTATAATATATGTAAAGCTGAAACAAAGCAGATGCTGTTGCTGCATGCAGAGTGATTGAGCCCTGCATGATGTGCTATGCAGAAAAACTTCCAACATGGCAAATAACAAGGTGGCCATGTTAAAATTACATATTATTCCATCTTTTCAACATTAAGAAACTGCAATACTCACCTGGTGAGTCAGCTCGGTGAGGAAGTTGTAGCTTTAGGAGATGAACTTGTCTTCCATATTGGTCTGAGGAAAAAGAGAGCAGAAACGACTGGAAAGTGTTTCATAATCACCATGAAAACTAACTGGAATGGATTCCAGAAAAGGAAAAGAAAACAAAGGCACATAGTCTACACAACAACTAAAACAACTAATAGGCCAGCAACTGGAATACGAATCCAAATAGGATATTATGCTACTGTTTTAGGATAAAGACACGCCTCCAAAACATTTCGTAATACTGGGAAATAAAAAACATTCGATTTTTCAGACAAGTTCAAAATTACAGATGCAAGGGGAAAAGCCGTTCATCCCAACTGTGCATAAGGGACAAAGTAGGCTATGATGCCCTATCCATTTGGTGCACACAGTAGTACAAAAATACTCACATAAAGCCCTATCTGTGCTGGAGCCCTTTCCTCCACCGTCTCTACCCTGCACAGCCAGCGGCAGCTACACAGCGGACCTCGGCGCTCCTGTGTGCCATTCACACGGCAGGCTGATATAATGGTGTTGGCTTGTTGCGCTGATGTCCTGGAGATGACGCGTAGCTGTCCATGGTGCCTCTTCGCTCTTCGTTTTTGTTCTTTCCCTCTGACAGGTAGGCAGCCTACCTCAGCAAACTTAACACTGTTCTTCTGATTAAATCCCGCTTGTTCCAGCGCGGCGACACCCCCCACGTGCAACTACAGCATCATATTTATTTCCTCCAAAATCAAAATGCGTTTTCAGCTTCATCCTCTCCAGGCTACGTGCGATTGTTGATGCGTAAAATAATAAATTAAATTATTGACTCTGTCCTTAACCCTTCATTGTATCAGTCATAAATTTCCCCCAAACAGTCAATTTCTAATAGGCTGCAAAGATGGGTTTTTTTTTATCCGAAAAAAATATTGATTGTGGAAAAAGAAAAATCCTCAGAGCTGGATGCAAAGAACCAAACAGGATTGCACATGAGAGTAGGCGTGAATGGATGGTGAGAAAGATTGAGAGGACGCAAACCATATGGCTACATGGATCAGGACAAGATGGTAAGGAAGCAGAGGATGGTGGTGGTAGACAAGAAAGAGGAGTCTGGTGTTATGTCAATGGAAGCCTTGTCTTGCGGTGGGCAGCTTTGGCACAAGACACGATGAGCGAGAAGGCAAAGCAGTAACACTGCAGAAACAGGGGAGGAGACGTTCACAAACAGCTACACGCACGGCTGGTCCATACTGACTGCGCATCAGGAGTCCAGGATTACTATTTCACCTCAAAAATACTGACAGTGCTTGTGCGTAATAAAACTGTTGTCGCTCATGAATCATACCTGCTGTATAGCTCAAAGGCCATAGATGTGAATTTCGTTGAGACGCATAAAATCATTTAGATGTTTTGTGGGTTGGTGGTTTGATTTTGTAGCAGCCTGGCTGGCTATAATATAGGCAGGGATGAGGCAGAGGGTAAACCAGTAAACCACTGTGCTTTTAGCCTGGCATACATCTTTATGAGACAAACTCATAGTAAACATAACTGGTAGCATTGCTTTTCGGAAAATATAATCGATTTTTGCTTGGTGGCTGTTAATAAGTAACTAAAGGCCATCGTTTTGCCACCTGTTTATTTACCTTAGTAAATCACTGACATGCTGTGAGGAAATGAGATGACCATGGCACAGTTTGAAGAGGCATAAAAGAGAGATTACACTGCTGGGCAGTGGCGTGCCGTCCATTAGGCGAACTAGGCAAATGCTAAGGGCGCTTGAGCCGTTAGGGGCGCCAGAGAGGGTTAAAAAAAAAAAAAAAAAAAAAAAATTTTTTTTTTTTACAAATACTTTTTCATGATAATAGGCCTACTATTATTTTACAATAGTAGACAAAAAATAAGCAGAACAATGTCTTAAGTCTTTAAATAATAGTGAAATCATTTTTCTAATTCTGGCTTTCTGGCTGCCTGGGCTGCAGCACTTTCACCATGGTCCCTAATCCATACCACCCCACCCCCTGCGCGGCCGCGCCCCCTTCTACCTGCTCGGAGCTTTTTCCCAGAGTTTGGGAAGGGAGCTGGAAGGTGGGTGCTGAGGGTGCTGCAGCACCCCCTGGTGGCAAGAAATGGGATTTTCGAAATTGTTGGATTTGGCTGTCTTGTGTTTATACCACCAACAAGATGCATTAAAAAACAGTTTGTGCTTGCCAGCTCTAATCTTATTTCATACGCTCTCTCTTCAAAAGTGTTTGATTTTCATCATAATCTGGTTTTCCATAATAATAATAATAAGTTCAGTGTTTATGCCTGTGTTGCTGTCTGTTGTAGTGTAAAACGACTAAAGGGAGAGCAGGTGCTTACATGAAAGTGAGTGAGAAAAGGAGAAGATACTGAATAATGACATCACAACAGTATAATCCTAATGTTAATTTAAAATTAAATATTCTTCTAAATATGGATGAAAGTCCAAAAAACGTCAAATTTTCTTCGGCGCTGCCCTCGCGGGGAGCACCGAGAGTCCCTTCCTTACAGCACCCCCTACCTAAAAGTATTTCCAGCGCCACTGGGGAAGGTCGATTCTGAGCCTGCACTGCAGTGGTGGAATTAGCTGCGATATCATTTTTAGGGGTGCACCGATCACGTTTTTTGCCACCGATCACCGATTGCCGATCACCTATGAGAAATATCTGCCCAACCGATCATCGACCGATCACCGATTACCGATTACCGATCACCGATATATATATATATACGCCCTGGGGTGTCCGTAAAAACACGAGGCAGGAGACAGATGGGAGTTCAACCGTTTAGTTGTCAGTTCTCTTCAGTACAGTACAGCAGTATAGGCTCTTTACAGCATTATGACAGGAATAGTAGGATTGTGTGTGGTCTGGAAAAAGGAGGCAATAAAATATACAAACAGGTCAGTAACCAAGCTTGCTGTTATATAGGCCAATTATAGTGATAATTAACAACTAATAATATATAAATGATAATTAGGTAAACTGTAAGTCAGTTACTCTTAAACACCAGTCTTGAACCATGACTAAAGCCAAAGAGCTCCCACTCATTGAACCGGGGTTATGCACAATAACCGTCATACATTGGGATCCGCATCGAACGAACATCAAAACGACCCGCCCATCGAGGCCGAGTTACAGTGTTATAATTAGCAGCGCTATGAGTGCGATCTACATAATGGTGACAGGGTTACATGACGGGAGAAACAACAGAATCACAAGCTACACATGAGCTAAACTCCATCTGAGTAGTGGCATTAATTGGCGCAACAGACAATCAAACCGCAAGTGCACGCCTAAACAAACGTTATTGCAATGATTGCAGGTAGATCGATCTAAAACCAAAAGGGAATGCAATACAGGAATATTAACATAATAATGACTTACTGGTTGGTCATATACGCACACATGGAAGAAGGGGATTAGAACATGTTCAACTGTCCAAAGAAAGGAAGAAAGTCCGTCTGAACGGAGCGCACATCCACATACTCAGCCGCACACTTTCGCTTCCTTCAAAGTGCCCGCGGGAACATCAATGCTTGCGTGGAAATTGTCTGTGTGTGCGCGTGCACTACCCCGACTACCACAGTACCACCGTGTCAATCTGGGACTTTAATACACACGGACTTAACAGCATGCAAATGCCTCGGTAGGCGGGAGGACTGGAGGTAACTTCTCTCTGCTGAGTCTGCTCTAATCACCAGCTGATTTGTGTGATTCAAAGACGCAAGGGGTGTGTTGACAGTCTGGTGCGGTGTGTGCATGGAGGTGAGTACACTGACGAAAGCAAAGCGTGTGCTTTGCAACACAATGATATAAACGTTAGAGCACAAATATGAAAGTTAAACGATAGACATTGAAGACATGAAAATGGGCTGCCTCATGTTTCTCACGTGCAGCATGATCGGCTATGCGATCGGCAACATTAAAGGAATATCGGAAACAGCAGATCACATATTTGAGGTCCAAATCGGCCGATTCAGATTGCGTGCCGATCGATTGGTGCACCCCTAATCATTTTTATTATATTTTCTTTGGGGGAGGGGGGGGGGCACCAGCAAAAATCTTGCCTAGGGCACCAACTTGGTCAGGCACGCCACTGCTGCTGGGACCTGCAGGCTTGACAGAAGCAGGA